>NW_011887684.1:0-4904 GCF_000313485.1 Hansenula ciferrii
GACTTGAAGTTTTAGGGTAGTGGGCATAGTATAGTAAACAGGGTTTTTTTGATTCTCTAACAATTAGTTGGTAGTCTACTGGTAAGAAGCTTGCGTAACAGCTTTTTACCAGATTAGTTTTTTGTTAGTTCGAAATTTATTGCCAGGCTTTTTTTTTGCTTGTGCAACTGTCCCAAAATGGAAGGAGTGTCGTTTTTCGTAGCTTACCTTTGAAGTTTTTCGTTTGATGGGACGTTCAGGTCCTAAAAAGAGCGCAAAATACTTGAGTCCCAGCGTCTGAAGTTCAAATAGCTCATGTTTTTGGCGTTCGGTGGATTTCAGACTCTTGTTTTTCTTTATTGAACCTGAAATCTGCCATAATGTTAACTACAATATTAAAAAATTTAATATACACAATATAATTTATATTTACAACTAATATACATATTTGTGACATAACTATACTTTATCATGTCCAATTCACCTAAAGCTTAAGGATCAAAAACTTCTTTTCTATTAATATAAGCTTGTTTACTAACCAAAACTCTTTTGCTTCTTCTCAAAACACTTTTATCAAAATCAAACACTTCCAATTCGTGCACTATGGTTTTCACATCTTTTAATAGCACATTAACAACCTTATAAGAGGTAAGAGGATTAACTACCCAATTATGGTGATCCAAGTCATCATCATTCACAGTTTCATAGACCATAAACAATCCCAATTCAAACTCATCTTTTACTTTCTTTTCCCCATTATTTTCTATTATTTGGCATTTATAGATACTTAGACAACGACCTAAACAACAATAAGATTCCATTTCAATATCGAAAAGTTCTCCTATTGGATTGATACCATCAGTTGTAATATAATTGTGGATCAATACACTTGATTGTTTTCTTCTTAGTTTTGAATCTTTTAAACCGAGTTGTCCAGAAACCACCTCTTGTAAATTTTGTTGGCTGAGTTTTGGAGCTTGAATTGTGAGCGTTTTTGAAACACAGCTTATTTCTGATGTTCTTCTAGAAAAGATCCTAATTTTGTGGATTTCATTACCTTGATCATCATATAACTGAAATTGTCCGTTTTTAATTAATCTTAAAACAGCAAGCTTCACTGATGCTGGAATTGTATCAAAATTGATTTGTTTGTTGTTTTTTTTCTCTTCTAACAAATGGAATTGCTTCTCAACTTCAGCCTGTCTTTCATAATCTGTTAAAATATCACCAGGTTTTGAAATTGATAATGATTTGATACAGTTAATATTGAAAAAGGTTTTGTTCTTGATTGGTGAATCCATATTCTCTAGATACCGATCAAGAACATTAAAAAAATTGTAACTTACTATAGCTTTTCTGGATAATGAAATTCCATTAGATCTGGTACCATGGTGCTGTTTTTTAATTATTCCAACCATACGTTCATTCTTAAAGGTATTAGCAAACTTCAATGAACCAACACTCAATAAAATTTCCTTCACATGAATCAACTCGTGCAAGAAAACCGATCTAAAATTTTTCAATTCCGGGGTATGTGTCTTTATCAATTTTTCAAATTTCAAAACAAATGTTTTGATAATTTCATCCATCAAATCTATTTCTTCTCTTGTAACCTTATTTTGAAACAAAAAACAACCAATCTTTCTCAAGGTCTTAATCAAATCTTTCAATTTATCATCCAAGCTGGTATATTCAATCAAATCAGGAAGCAAAAGCATAACATACAGGAGAGTATCTGCACATAAATATTCACCAAGATCTTGAAAATTCTTAGAAAACTGGAAAGGAAGAAACTCATTAGAAACTGACAAACATTGCTTGATTTTGGATTTCTCAAATTGTGTTAATGAAAGATGTTTATGCTCATAATTTTCTCTAAACAATAAATTCAAGAAATTTCTCACAAAAAACTCAAGAATGGAATGTAAGGGGTCCATTATAGGCCCAAATCCAAGAGAAAAGGCTTTGCTGAATGTCAGAAGACGACCAATTCTATTATAACCAGTTATTGTTCTTAGATGTGGGTTTTTATCAAGGTCCAGGTTTCTTATTTGCTCCCTTGTTGTGA
Organism: Hansenula ciferrii; assembly: GCF_000313485.1. Lineage (NCBI taxonomy): Eukaryota > Fungi > Ascomycota > Saccharomycetes > Phaffomycetales > Wickerhamomycetaceae > Hansenula > Hansenula ciferrii. The sequence goes on from NW_011887684.1 coordinate 2,048, forward strand.
AATCTTTTCTCAATAAATTAAAATTAGCTCTATTCAAGGTAAGAATCCCTTGACCCACTCCTGATGTACCACGTAATGAATCAAAACGTGTTGCATTATATACATTATGAAACTGATCAAAATTGTTTCTGATTTGAATCTTATTGATGCTAAACGGATCTGAATAGATCATTTTTCCATCCAGACCTTTTTTGCTTGTCATATACATCATCTTGTATAGGAAGCAATACCTGCAGGGACAGAGAGAATTATGACCAGTTGAAAGTAATATTTTGCTCACTGCTGGGAAATCACCTGTTATATTTGCTAATATACCAAAAACTTTCAATTCTACACCAAATGGATCTAATGCTGTCATACCTTGAGTTTCCAACTGGGCCATATCATCATAAAAGCAATCCATATATGAATCCACAACATAATCTGAAGGAAGTTTAGCTAATGGCAAAATCATCAGCCTCCACATATTGGATAAATCAGAGCTATCAGCCCCCAAGTCTATCAGGTTTAATAGAATAGGCCAAACAGAAGTTTTCTTATCTATAGAAATTCCGTCAAGACTTAGGTGAAAAGATAGAGTGAAATGTTCAAAATAGTGGGTATCGTTAGATTCTAGAACAGTACCATCAGATAAAACAGATCTCAAAGTTTCATTTTTAAGCTTCTTAACATATTCTCCATTATAAAAATTGACTATTGTTGAAGAATCAACATCTTCTTTTTGAACTTTCAATATTTTTTCATATGTGGTTTTGTTATTTAATACAGAAAGTATAAAAAGTTGAGGACTAAAATAAATGAAGTATTCACAGCTAGCCATAGAATTAACAGTTTTACAAACAGGACAACTCCATGTTCGCTTGAGCTGTTCATGAACTGACATTGTTTGGTGAACATGATAGGAATACGATGTGCTGCACCTTTTGGCACAGACACCAATTTTGCTAGCTAAACGGCTTGCAAGAAGAAAATTAATGAGTGTTTCTTCGAAGCGATCAACATGACGAAACGAAATATCAATTTCTTTTAAAATTCTTTTGATTCTATCCAATTCAGCACGACGTGACTTTTTAGCTGATTTTCCTTGAGACTGAGTATTACCAATATCTGCAGCATTAGCAACATCTTCATCGTCGTCCAATTCTAAATCTTCCATTTCATCAATACCTCTAGCAAATGAAGCCTCAAACGATTTAACGGTACGGTCTCCATTTTCACGAAGCTTTGTAATGGGATTACCACTCTCGTTTGGTCCCATTAGCATTATTCCCATCATTCTAACTCTTTTCAATAAACCGTTTGCATAGGACTTTGTAATTAAACCTTTTGTATAGTCTTTTATAAAGTCTACGTTTAAACTTTCAACTGGATTTGCTTTAAGGTAGTCAAGATATCTTTTTTTAAACCAAAGGAGAGAGGAAATAGAGGATGATTCTACATCATTTGATAAGGTTTGCAAAATATCTAGATTATTTAAAAACCGGGAGTCTGATGTACCTTGTGAATCTTCATCTTCATCTTCATCTTCATCTTCATCTTCATCTTCATCTTCATCTTCATCTTCATCTTCATCATCACCACTATCATCATCTTCTTCTCTATTTTCTTCATCATCTAGTTGATTCTCAGCATTTGCATCATCTATCTGGTTTAGATACTGGGTAACGCCCTGTGATAATTCATCATCAATAGATAGCTCACTATCATTATCATACTCAGCATCTCTTTCCTCTCCAAATGTTATCCCTGGTGCATCAGACTCTAAATCAGATGCTTCTATTTGATAATTAGGCACTCTATTAAATTCTTCGACTTCAGCACTACCTCCAACATCAATATCCATAGACAAATCTTGTTGTAAATTATCCCTATCAGCACGTTCATTTTCTATTGAGGATATTGAATTCTCTTCCAAGTTTTCACCAGATCTTTTAATAGCTTCTAGTAATTTAATCTTCATATTTTCAGGAAGTGTTATATTCTTAGATTTAATTAATGAAGCTAATGTACGTCCATTCCTTCCATTTAAGAAGATAGATGTTGATATGACTAGTTGATCTTTCACTGATGTCTGTTCATTATTGGTTGATGTTGTAGAATTATCAATATTAATATTATGATTGAAATGTTTTATAGTATGGTTTAAATCAATAATGAATTTATCAGTGTTTAATTTTTCTTTACAAATAGCATTTAAATTATTACATCTTTTCAAAGGAATCATCATGACCTTATTCTGAGCATTTTTACCACCAGCTTCAGTAACACCATCTGTTTTATTATTTGGTACCCTAAATAACATTTTTATATGAACTAAATTTAAATGATGAAATTGCTCTAAATTTTTCAGAAACTTTTCTTTCAAATTCTCTTTATAGTAAGTTGTTATTTTTGCTTTTAAAAGGTTTATTGTTTTCAGTTCAACCCCATATTTGGTAGCTGAACGTGTTAATAACTCTAAAACTTTATATATTGTAGTCATGATTATTAGTTGAACTAAAATTATTGAATTTGGATGTATAGAAATTTTGTTTATCTCTTGCTCATTTTGAATTTCTAGTAGATAATTGAAATGGAGTTTGAGTGTGTTCATAATTTCATTGATCGTTTCAGTATCAGCTAATGAGAATATATCCAAGGTATTTTTTTCTAATATGGTTTTGATAGTGAGGTTTTGAATAAAATCTGTAAACAATACTATGTTCTTTCTTAAGTTAATTTCTTCTTCTCCAATTAGATTTGGTAGGTTCAATATTGATTTGATGTCTTCAATCTTTGTAAGATAAACATAACTTATGCTACTTTCCACCTCAAATCCATCCATGACTGGCATGTTTTTGAGATCGAAGCCTGGGAA
>NW_011887685.1:0-11569 GCF_000313485.1 Hansenula ciferrii
AATCCTGAGACCATTTAAGCAGGCTGCAGAGCTGCTGTATTATCTTATAGCTGATCGTATATGTCCAGTACGATCCAATAACTTTATTACTATACGGGTGATCAAGAATTATACGGAAATTGATGTGTCGTAGACAACTTGAGCGCCACATATGGTAATACAAGTAACAAATATTATACCTCTATAACATACACTTGATAGTTCGTGCATATTCGGCTTCTGTGTACGTCTTTGATTTGTACTCTTTTCAATCTAGAGTGACCAGTGACCAGTCTACAATATTTCTTCAAGTTGAGCATTGTGAAACATGTTATGAATTGATAACGACAATTGTATAGCTATCTGTACCGAGATAAGATCATACTTACATTAATATAGTGCGTAGTCCCGTGAATGTTTGTTTCTTTTGAGCTGCCGGACCCATTCCCGTCAAACACACTAACATATTATGAGTCTACCCTACCTCTGCCTTATCTTCAATTATACTTATACTGACTGACCTCACAGAAGTTTTACATCTTGTTTAAACCAAAAAACCCCGTTAAATCAATATACAAATTTATAAACATTTCAATATTAAAGAACCTGTCTTATCAAAATGTTCACTATTACTGACTAAAATGAACAACTCTCATGGTAAATGACCACGTTCAGGACCAAAATACCCTCTATCAGTTAATGTGATATCATATAAACTAGTTTGACCTTCACCACCTTCAATACCTTTATTTACAATGTTATTCCCCCACCAATCAACATATTTAGGATGAAATTGAACTGCAAAGAAAATAATAACAGCTGAAAATGCAACACCAGCATCCAAGGCAGCAGATAAAACATAATTATATTTTTCAAACCATGCAATATATTTTCTCTTGATATAATAGGCAAAGAAAAATGCAAAATACATAGCTGAAATAATATAAGAAAAATTATGTGGTGCCCAATTTATCATACCTGTAATGAAAACTGTTGGTTCAAAATTATTTGGTAATAACTTTGGCTTGAAATATCTAATTGCAATGAATAATAATGCAACCAAGAACCCAATTAAAAAAGCATATTTCATTGTTGGATAAAGACCATTGAAAACTTTTTTAGGACCAATAACACCCCATAAAACACTTGAAGAATAAAATGTACGTTCACCAGCACAAGTAAATTTTTGAGGTTGTTTTGGATCACACATACCTTCAATATTTGTCAATGACCAATTAACAACACCTAAAAATACAAATGCTTGAATAACAACACCTATTAATTGACCTCTAAACATAGCTCTAATTGGGACTCTTGTATAATGTGCAGATTTTTGACATGAAATAAAATTATCAGCTTGACCATCAATATTGTAACCAAGTGCTTTTAATGTCATCATAGCAACACCATTACCTGGCAAGGCATAACCAACAATCAATTCAACAAGAACATTTAATCCCACTTGTTGACCTGTAACTGAAAGTAAAATACATAATGGAACCAAAAAGGCAAAATTAATACCAACAGTAAAGAAAATACCCCAAACTGGTGTTTTTGTATCTGGATAAACTTTAACACAAAGAATAGCTAAAAATAAGGAAAATATTAGAATTCCCCAATAATATGAATCTGGAACTTCTTTATATTGTGCCATCATTTTAGAATGTGGATCATTATATTTTGCTAAAGTTGAACTTGCAAGATTTTTAGATTGATCAATTTCATTGGTGGTTTTCTTTCTTTTGAACATTTCACGATTTTTAATTGATTGAACAGTTTCTTTAGCATTTTCATACATTAGTGATAATGCAAAATGAATTGTTTTCCATTCTTTAGCTGTATTGTATAAAAATGCAAATGGATAAAACATGAAAAATGCGCTATAAAGAACAATATTACCAGCTGTGTAGAATGGTGGTGAATAATTTTGATATTTTTCATTATCTAATAATCCATTAGTTAAAACTTTTTCAACTTTGAATGAAGTACCTTCATTGGTGAAAATACCATTTGAATTAATAGGTAAATAACCTGACCATTTGTAATTTGAATAATAAATACCAACAATAGCGAAAAATGAAATAAACATACCAGCAAAAATATTAACACTAACATAGAATGGTAGCACCAAAGGTGAAATTAAACTAGTAATGATATTCCAATCAAATGTTGCAACTGGATTCAACCCTAATCCACTATTGAACCCAGTGATTGTTGTAAGATTAAAATTATTTGGTGAAATCCATGTAATCCAACTAAAAGTTGATAAAGCTTGAAATAAAAAATTTGGAAGCCAAAAATATATAAACATTGAGCCAAAAGCTGTCCAAAAAAATTTGAATTTGGAAATTTTCCATCCATTTATATTTTCCTTTCTTTCGGGTTTTAATAATGCACGATTCAAAGCAATTGATGGTAAAATAGTTGGCCACATTGATCTAACTGGGTAAATAACAAATTTTCTCAAAATTCCAGCAAATGAAAGTCCCATTAATTGAGTTGACATAACTAAAAGAAATTGGAAACCAAAAGTTAACCAATTTTGATGATAAAATTTAACTTGAGTAACAATATTATATGAAACATAAACATTAGCTGCAGCAACACTTGTCATTAAAGAAGCAAACATTTGCTCTTTAAAAAAATAAGGACCAGGATTTGTTTGTAATTTCTTACCGAAGAAATTAATTGTGACATTTGGAATAATATATTCCCATAATTTACCAGATGCATATAATAAGATAGAAACAACACTATTACTTAAAGAAATTGAAGGAAATCTATGAGCGAAAAATTCTTTAATACCACTTTGAATAGTCAACCAGATAATAGCTAATGTCCAGGATCTAATAGTTTCAATTGGTTCATTTGGATCATTAACCAAATCGGTAACAGCTCTAACTTCTGGATAAGGAGAATGATAATGAATTAATACAGCTGATAATTTTGCTTCAAAATTAATTTGTGAGTTTTCCTCGATATTAATATCATTATTAATAACAGATTCAATAAAATTCCAATCATAAATTGGGAAATTTGCATCACCTTCATGATCTTCATAAATTTGTTTAAAAATATTTAAAACTCTCACATTGGTCATATCAATAATTTTATCCAAAATAAATTTCAAATCAAATGTCAAATCATCTTTGTTATCATGATTTATATCATTACCATGACCAGTTTTGGTTAATAAATGTTGAATAGATTCATCACTTAATGTTTCAAAATATGCCACAATTCTTTCTTCATCAAATTGATTTTGATTCTTGTTTAAATCAGATTCACTAAATGAAATTTCATCATGAGAATTAATTTTGGACAACACGGTACCTTTGTTAACATCATATTCTAGTTCAATATTTTCTTTAATGTCAGATTTGTCTGCACTCATCTTGACCAACAAAAAAATATACAATGGTATTGAGATAAATTTGATCATGAGCCATGAATTCAAATAAAAATGAGATCATGTATCTTATTTATACCCTACATTATTCATAAGGATCCAACGAATATGGGGCTTGTCAAAGAGAATCAAGTACACATTTTCATTGTTTTTAACTCTCGAGCATATAATACCCAAAGTGCACCAAGCTTTCCCAAGAAATACCGATGATAACTTTAAGCACATTGTATTATTTAACTGTTTCATATGCCTATCAATTTCTTATCAATGCCATAGGCAATAGCAAAGTTTGGATTCATTTGACTCGTATGAATTTCACTCAAAGTATGTATCCTATATATAATGTGAATTATTATCTGCCTTGAACCTTCGATGGACTGTCGTATTACTGCATAACGGTGGGGATACTGTGTTTCAGTGGTAACTTATGATTTCACCATCATCAAGCCTTTAACAAACTTGTCTATCAAACAATCAAGAATCATATCATGACTCTGGGCTTGTAATTTAAAGCACAAATGCTAAAACTTGTTTTAAATTGCAGTTGAAGAAAAAGATATAAATTATCTACTTTAGGTAATATTCCCGATACGGCTAAGGTTGGATCAACTTAACCTTAAAATAAACCTGTCAGACGTCACCTTCAACGTTCGTATCTATCTCTGATAAAGCATAAATGTTTTGGTTGTCAAATTTTAAACTTCGCTAAAGGTTTCGAGATTTGTATATTTTCCAAGTAGTTTTAAGATTACATTGTTAATTTCAACTCTCTTAAATTTTAAAGTTTTATAGATTGAACGTTCGTCTTCGATTGAGGTATGGAGAATGGACCAATAAAATAGATAATTATGAGATTCAAACATCCATACCTACGTACTCTACTAATAAATCATAACTTATGAAAACTCAACGCAATCTTCCTTTATTCACGTTTTCTGAGTTGCGAAACTACTTTAAAAATCAACGGCACTGATCAGGATTCAGTGATCACTGATAAAGAGAAAAGGCAATTGTGCATATTTAAGCAGAAAACATATTTCCTCTTAAATACGTGTGTATTTACAGCTTGTATGTACACTATATGTTATGCAAAATCAATAATCACCAACCAAAATTTTCACTATGTAAATAAATTTCTTCAGCTTTATCTTGTAAAACATATCTTTGTAATTGTGAAACACCATTACCAACATCATTTTGAAAAGAATTTGTACCAGATACTATAAAGCAATTTTTACCTTTTGAAATTGGTAAAGATTGTAAATAATTTGTCATTTGAGGTTTAACGTTATAATGAATATTTAAATGATTTTTAAAGTTTCCATTGTCAATAAGATCAGTACTTGGTATCAATTTTGAAGTTTCTGGAGTAGATTCATCATCAGATTGCTTTGGAGTTATCTCATTTGAATTTGAAACATAAATATCAAATGAAAACCCATCAAGATTACCTTGTATTTCAATTATTTTATTTAAAGTAATAACCAACTCTTTAGAAATCCAATCAAGACAATCGATTGATCTTATAATCCAAACAAAATTCACTTCTGTTATAGCATTAGATCCAATTTCTAAATTTTTAACAATATACTCAAAAAATGACCATGTAACTGTAACTCCTGATCCTGTTGCTAATAATGTTACTTGATCAAATGATAATACATCTCTATTCATTCCACCATATGGACCATCAATATATGTTTTCAAAGTTCGATCACCTTTATTATTGAGGAGTGAATTATAAATTTTTCCAGTTAAACCTTTATGTGGTTTAACAATTAATTTAATTTCTGAATTTTTAGATGATGATGGAATTGACATTATTGAAAAAGGATGATTATCTAAAGTGGAGATTCCTAAAACAAATCTAATAAATATATGTTGACCTGGTTTCCAATTAAATTCATAAGTATTTGAAATTGGGATATTAACTTCAAAAATTCCAGAATCTTTATGAAGAGTTAAAAAAGCTAATTTTGATTTAAATGAATAAATATTTGGTTTAAAAGTTGTTTTAACAATTGCACGATGAATCATTTGGAAACACCAAAATCCCAAAGTTGCCCACATATAATTATCAGCTTTTAATTCACCATATATATGCCATGTTAATGCAGCAAAATAAACTAAACCTAAGATCCAATGTGAATGGAAAAATACCTCATAACATAATTTTCTTGAAAATCTTGTTGATAATAAACATAATAATAATAATGCAACAATTGCAAATATCCCATTTACATAAAGTGCATCTTCTTTTATAACTTTATTTAAATTTGAATAACCACCTTCTGCAACAGGTTGAGTGAAAAATGGAACTGTATGAACTAATCCAAGGAATAAACTACCCCAACCAAGACCTTGATGGAAAATATTTAATTTTTCATAACTTATACCTGTTATTCCACTAATAAAATTTGTTTTACCTGATAATAAATAAAGATATGGAGTTAATCCCATACACATTAAACCAGCACGAACAGCTAATGGTGGTGAACCAAAACCTTTACATGGTCTTATCCAAATTTTAGGAATGAAACAATAACAAAAAATAAATAAAGTTGAAGATATTATAATAAATAATGTTCCAAATGATGAAGGTAAACCAGTTATACGTGATATTATTATAGGTAATTTCTTATAAGATATATATCTTGAAACACCAATAATTTTATTCATAATTGATAATCTATAATGTTTAAACCCAATTTTTGAATTTCTATAACTATAATCATTATATTTAAAATAAATATTTTTCAAAAATGTAAGAAAGATTAAAACAATACCAAAATAAACCACATAATAACCATAATGTACTTGATATCCCCAAGCATTTTTACCAGATTGTGAAATTTTTTTCAAATCTTTATATAATTGATTATCTTTATCAGCTAAACAATCAAGACCTTTGTAAGTGACAGTCATGATGTGATGATGGTTTCTGATATGCCAATCAAATGTATGATTTACCGTATGTAGTTGTTGGATCTCATTATTATTATATAGGTATACTCAATTCAATTCATTGTTGCAACGATGCAACCATAATAAATTTGCTCGTGTATTTATTTGCTCGTTCAGATTGCAGAGATTTTTTACAATCTTGCAGATCGTTCAATAAACGTTTGATAAAATAACTCAACTTTAACAATCTTTGAATCAACTCTTGGGTTGAAAAGAGCATTATTAATTTTATATCCGTGAAATCCAATTGGATCAATAATAGTAGTAAATTTGTAAATTAAATAGGTTGCCTTATAAAGTGATATTTCCGGATATACATCAATTCTAATATAACTGAAAGTATTGATCGTGACAGTGTACATCCGCAGGTAATAGTGGTATTACATTAACAGACTTATCTAGGTAGAGAAATAAATAATGTATCCCATTCAACCCTAATTTATAGTTTTAATGATTTAATTAATGAGAAATTGCTGACTTTATATTATTGATTATATTGATTATATAATTGCTTAGTAATAATATCAATTATATCGATTGACACTTAAGATCCGTGAATATTATTAGAGTTATTCCTATTAATACTATATATTATATTGCTTTAACTTTTGAATCTAATATATATAAACGGAAAATATAATTAAGAATTCGAAGATCTCAAAATTTAACAATTTTGAAAAGCCAACCTTGTAAATTTTTATTCAGAATTTAAAAATTTATTTTTTGAGATTTAAAGATTTTTAATTAACGAAAATGGAAATTCCTGTATTATGATAAAGGGATGATAGAATAGAGAAAATTCCATGATATTGAAAGTATAAGAGTAACAAGTTTCCTTCAAATAATTACTAGTTAATTTGGTTTGAAGACATAGAGTGCAAATTCTGGCGTTTCGGCCGAGAATAACACCACCATATAAATCGCGAAAACTTTGGAATAAATAAAAATTGTGGTTGGGATTAAATAAGGGATGTTGATTATACTTTCAATTAAATCACATCTTTAATCATCAATATGTCTTCTGATGAAACATCTGATTTCATTTTCAATGTTTCCAAAAATGCAATTGAAAAAAAAAATCTCCAAACAAATAAAAAAAACAATTGATTTACTAAATATATATGATTTATATCATCAAAATGTTGATATAACAAGTACAAATGATCGACAAAATGTTATTGAAGTTTTATCAAAATATAGAAAACAATTTGATAAGAGTCGAAAAAAAGATCAATTGAAGGGGAAAATTAATTATAAATCTACAAATAAAAGACCAAAAAACGAATTAACCAAAAACAATGAATTGAAAAAATCCAAAAAATTAGATCCGTCTAATGAAAATCAACAAGAAATTGATCAAGACAATGTGAAATCATTTGAAGAATTATCAAACGTTACACCAGCTCAAATGTTTTATAGTCAATCTTTAAATCAACAACCACCATTAAATACACCACCAACTTATCATTTTCAACAACATTATCAAATGACATCATTACCACCACAAAGATATGCACCACCACCACATCCTCAACCAGTTTATCATACTTATCCAACATATAATAATACACCAAACAATTTCCCCTTCTCACCTGTACCAAGTTCACATTCAAGTCAAAATGAAGCAAATGAGGAACATCAAACATCACAAAGATCTTTAGAAGAAGAATCTTCAAGTTCAGAAGAAGAAAATTCAAATGAAGAAAATGATTATGATACATTGGTGAAAACAGCAAAAGATATAAGATCTAAAGGGGCATTGACAAAAGCCTATATATCTGAGATACAATGTGTGAAAGCAATTAAAAGTCATAAAATGTGTGGTTATAATGGTTATAAATTGTTGTTAAGACATAAAAAATCAACTAAAACCTTACTTATTGCATCTTTGCGCCAATTAGCAAGAATAGATGTTGACACATTTCTCAATTTATGCAAACTTGGAGGTATAGTGCCACCATATGGTGCAATATTGAAAGTTGAGGATCAATTTTTAGGAAAATCTAATGAATAAAATGATTTGAATTTATAAATAATTCTTTTCGTACGAGTAAATTTATCAACAATGTCGCGAAGAAGCTTATTCGGGTAAAAAAAAATTCAAAACAAAACAACAATAAAAACGCGTACTTTATTTAATGTTTAATACCCGTCTACTTAGTACTTTGAATTAACTTCAAACTTTTGAAAATTTAATTATACCATGGGAATATGAATCATCCAGTGAGATATTTACTACCATCTGATGGGTTCACAGCTGCACCTGGATATCATCCATCACCAAATTTCATACCGCATGAGTTACCAGGAAGTACTACTAATCGTGAACGTTTTATACGTGAAGAAACAAATTCAATGAGAACTTTTGAAACTTATATGGATATTTCATTAAAATGTAACTTTAAAGTTTGGGGTGAAGCTGTTAGTCCATATGATCGAGAACAACTGGCTCATGATATTAAAAAATTTATGTCATGTATACCAAGACCAATTAATTTTGTTGAAGTTTCAAAAGTTATAATGAAATTTGCAGATCAAAATTTAAGAGATTCAATTCAAAAAAGTCAAATTCCAACAATTTATCAATTCCCTAATGAGGAAGAATTATGTACTCATTTTTTTTATTTAATGATTCCACGTCGCCAAGTTAGAAAATGTGTTAATGAAAAACAAAAGGAAATTATTTCTTTCCAACCTATAAGAAATGTCAATGATTTTATTAAATGGAAAGAATTTATGTTGAACTCTTCACATTATATCAGTTTTGAATTAACAAGAACTATACTAGATATGATTATGGTCTCAGGAATTTTTGATTCTTTAAATATTGATAAACATTTAATAGATTTACAATTAGATCTCAGAAATATTGATAATTTGACTATTAAACAATTAGTCCATAAAATTGAATATTATATTTACCAAGAGAATATTTCATTTGGTGAATATAAAACAACTTTTAACAATCTACCCACATCTCCAATGATAACAAGTGATATTAATAATCCAAACAATTTCCATTCTTCACCTTTTTATAAACAACAACAAGAACATTTGATTTTTAACTACCACCACCAAGAACAAGAACAACAACAACAAGAAGAAAAAGAAAATATTGTAGTGAAAAAAGAACAAGTTGAAATACCAGAAAGTGTAACGTTACCAATTCAGTCACAAGATGAATTACAATTAAGAACAGCTGAAAATTTGGCTGTTAGTATTTTAAATCAACCTATACAACCTCAAATTTCCGATATACCAAATATGCAAGAATCATCATCAGCATCATCACCTTTATCTTCATTACCAGAATCTTCAATTAGTCATATAACAGAAAGAAATAGAATTAAAATACCTCAAAATGCACCAAATTATCAAGGGAAAACACTTGTTGTTTTACCCCCAAACCCAATTATCAATAAACCACCGCAAGTTCAAGAGCCAACACCGGATCCTTCATTACCTTTAGAAGAATCTAATGATGAAGAAAACTTGAGAAATTTAATACCTTTAGCATCGTTAATGAATTCAAGAAGTATGACTAAAGACTCTTCACCAACTAGAAAAAGAACATCTAATTCTAATTCACCAAGAAAATCAAAAATTCAAAAATCATCAATTGAACCGGAACCAACAAATCACGGTGAAAGCTTGACAAATGTTGAGACAAATGATACGACATCAACAGCCCAGGAAAGTACTAGCACTATAACTAATACTGCAACAACAACACAACCTTCACTATCCAATAATAAAGATTCAAATTATAAAGTATCATCATCAAATGAAAATGTTTCAACTACAGCACCAATTTTAAATGAACAACCAGCTCCGACACAAACAGTTGTACCTTTATTGAAAACGTTGGATTATGAATCAATCCAAGCTATAACTAAAATTACCAAGAATAACACTCAATATTTTGTTTATATTGAACTTGAAAATGGTCAAAGAGCAAGAGCTTTTATAGAACTATTTAGATCAATGAATCCTAAATTATTCAAAATGTTTTGTGATAGAGGCCAATTTGAAATTGCTGCTAGACATTTGAAACGTATTGAAGATCAATACATTGAAGCAGGAAACGATTCAGATGCTGATTATGAAGACGATGAAGTGTCTGATGAGTAAAATAATTAATAAACATTGATAAACATTAATTAGCATTAATAAGCATTTTCATGTACACAACGGGGAAATCATTCCATTTTTGTAAATTTATCCCGTATAATTCCTTTTTTTTTTAATTTTGATTCTTTCATTTAACCGGCATAAGAACTGGGCAACAAAAACCAAAAAAAAAAAGTAAGAACCCAAATTATACGTCTTCGGTTATTTTCAACTTTCAATATCTACAATTTTGGATTTACACATATATTTAGGGTTGATTCTCTATTAAATGAAGTTTTCTGTTCTCCTTTGTCGAAGAAAATTGTACAACAATCAATTACAATGAACTCACAAAAGAAGGAAAATAATTATATTGAAGAGGAATATCAACAAGTAAAGTTATCACCCTCGTTTGAAGAAATATCTAAACCAAGATTGGTAACTTTTGTGTCTTTGATGGTGATATCACAATTCTTAACCCAATCAGCTTTAGCACAAACAGCTGTACCATTTAGTTATATAGCTCAAACTTTCAAAACTGAAAATCCAGGTGAAATAAGTTGGTTCAGTGCATCTTATTCCTTAACAGTTGGAACATTTATTTTAGTTGCTGGACAATTGGGTGATTTATTTGGTTATAAAAAACTATACATTATTGGTTATTGTTGGTTTGGTGTTTGGAGTGTTGTATGTGGATTCTCAGCTTTTTCAAAAAACCATATATTTTTTGATGTAACAAGAGCTTTAGCTGGTATTGGTCCTGCTATTTGTGTTCCAAATTCATTAGCATTATTAGGAAATTATTTCCCACAAGGATCAAGTTATAAGAATATTTCAATGTCTATATTTGGGGGTGTTGCACCTTTTGGATTCATTATAGGAGCAATATTTTCTTCATTAATATCACAAAAATCATGGTGGCCATGGCAGTTTTGGATTTTCGGAATTTTATGTTTCCTTATCGCAGTTTTAGGACTTTTCTTTATACCCAATGGAATTTATCATTTACAACAAGATAAATGGAAAAAATTTGATATTTATGGATCTATTAGTGGTGTTATTGGACTTGTATTGTTTAACTTTGCGTGGAATCAAGGACCTGTCACC
>NW_011887686.1:0-134727 GCF_000313485.1 Hansenula ciferrii
AAATTATCAGGTCTCCCCCTAGAAGCAAACTTTTTGATAAGGGGGAAATAATTATCATAAGATAAATGGAAATATTCTTGGAAATTATGGAAAAATTCCCACAAGATTTTAATATCCCCTTGGTATTCCAAGATCCAATCATATAAGGTTTTAAATAATTCAGGATATTGTTGTGAACTGAATTTTTCATCTTTTTGTAGGTCAGGTAATTCTTCTTTAAATGATGTAACAACATCACCAAAAAATTCATGTTGAAGCATTAATTTAACTAAATAATTATAACTTTTTGAATCAAGTTTCTTTATGAAGAATTTAATTTTTTGATATAATTGGAAAATATCCTTTATATTTTCTTGGGGATCTTGTGCTATAATTTGAAACATTTGATTTAATACACGAGGGTTTGATTCCCATTCAATCCCATCATTAATTGATTTTAAGAATGTTTTTTTTAAATACCCTGGGTCTTGGATGTTTATACCTCTGTTTAAAAGATGAGTATATGTTTCAATTGAAATTTCAAAATCATCCATATGGTTATTGAAAAATTCATTGATTTGTTGATAAGATTTATTAAAAATTTCTTGATTGGGGGAATAAGATAATGATTTTATGATTGAATTAAAAGTATTCATATTAATCAAATCTGGTTGGCTTAATAATTTTTGTTTTAATTCATTGGATAATTTTGAATTAATGAAAACATCTAATTTCAATGATATTAATAAATCCTCATGAAATTTTGATATGATTTTTTCACAAATTAAATTCTGATCAATTATTGAAATTTCATTAGTTTTAATTAATGAATCAATGAATAAATGAATATTATCTTGATTTAATTCCTTATTATCAATGATTTTGGTTAATATCATTGATTCTTCTTTGGAGAAGAACTCATCATTTTGTTGAATAATTTTTAATAATTCCCAATTTGATGAATTATTATCATTAATTTGTAATTGAATATAATTTTTAATAAATTTTAAATTTTGTGTATCAATTGAATAAATAATATTTCTCTTGGAAAGATAATACTGAATTGATTTTAAAATTAATGCATGTAATTTATCAAGATCTAAGCTTTGATTTTCAAATTTTTTTAATAATGAAATTGATAATATTGGTGAAATGTTATAATTAATTAATACATTAGTTATAATATCTAATGCTTGTTGAGATAAGTTATGATGTTCATTAATAAATGCATCAATAACCTTAAGAGTTTGATCTTCATAACCTAATTTATTTAAATAATTTAAAAAATCATGGAAAATTGTTAACAAGAAGTCATAATCCTTATTTATTGATGCAGATTGAGATAATTGTAAGTATAATCTTGGTATAAATCTAGCAGTTTGGAAATTCTCCAAGTCAATATTATCAATAACTAATTTGAAAATTTTGTAAGAATCTTGGATTGATAATGGAGGTAATTTTGGATCATAAATTAAATGATTATCTTTGAATTGACCTTGTTCTAATTTTCTTAATATTTCATTGAGCAAGATGAATGATTGTTGATTTGGTTGATTATTTACTAAATTTATAGCTAATTGATTTAATTCTTGTTTTGTCAATTTATTTCTTAAATCTTGTTTTGCTTGTATAATAGCATCTTTTTGTTCAATTGAAGAGTATTCAATTATGGGTGTTTTCTTAAAAGGGTTCCATGACATTAATCTTATGAATTGTAATGGTATAGATCTATGAGATCTTTGTACTTTTAGTATATTCATTGTTGTTTAGCCCTAATAGTCCTAATAGTCCATTGTTGTTTATTGTTCATTGTTGTTTACTTTCCCCATAAATTAATTTTCACTGGGGAATAAAAAAGTCGAGAAAACTAAACTCCATACAAATGAAACTAGGAAGAAACAATGATTTAATGAAATTATACAATAACTATTAAAGTAATCAATATATAATGTTCACAATGTTTGTTATAGAAATTAATAGCTATCTAATGGTACTAATATTATTATACCATCTATTAATTAAATATTTTATGTATAGTGATATTCATTTACCAAATAGAAGAAGAATATCTACTGTCTAATTAATTATACTGATCA
This sequence comes from Hansenula ciferrii, assembly GCF_000313485.1. Lineage (NCBI taxonomy): Eukaryota > Fungi > Ascomycota > Saccharomycetes > Phaffomycetales > Wickerhamomycetaceae > Hansenula > Hansenula ciferrii. The sequence continues at coordinate 2,076 of NW_011887686.1, forward strand.
ATAGTGAGAGTTTTATATACTACTAGTTGTATATTTTATATACTAGCTAATTACTAGCACATGCTATAGTATAATGAAATTCATATCGACATTAATGCATGCTCAATTGATTGCCTGTATATCAATTGAGGGTTTCTAACAATCAAATATCAAAAGAATAAATTTATAACATTTATTTAATGAACGTTAATATTAATTATGGTTTAAAATCAAATAATCAAATTCAAACAATATGTATATGCAATCCAACTATTAGACACCTTATTAAAAAGTATTATAATCACTTTAATAATCTCATGGATCCATTTGTATCAAAACTTACCATTTATTATAAACCTAAACAGGTTATGAACAGTAATAGTTATAAAATACTGAATCTCTGATGATGCAAAGAGGATCAGAAAGCAAAACAGATTTCAACTGCATTGGTCAAGTCATTACAACATCATAATATAATTCATTGATTGATTCATATTATAAATTGTTAATTAAGTAAATAATTTGAATTCAATTATAATGGATTTTGTTTTTCTTTTATATGAAAATTTGATTTCACAGCTTAGTAATCACCATACAATTAAATTATTGATATAGATTTCTGGATTGATATATTCAAATTGATTGGATTAGTACAGCTTTATACTACAGCTATATATATCAAAAAGAATAACATTTATTATGGTATATTGGATCAACTATGGTTTAAAATTGAATAGCCAATAATCAAATAAACATTAAAGCATTAGGTGTCCAATGACACTTTATTAAAAAGTATGTGATTATAATCACTTTTAAATAATAATCTCATGGCCTCTATTTGTACCTAAACTTACCAATTAAATATTGTACTAAAACAAATACAACAGGTTATGAGTAATTCTAGCTATAACAATTCATTTTTCAATAGAACAAAAACTAAGTGTAAGATGACTATGCGATGTAGACCCAACAAGGCTATTACCTCTCAAATTAAGCATGAAAAACCTTTATAATTGCTGATATTGAATATAATATGGTTGATAAAATTGTGAAAAGTTAAAACTTTTTATTTTTCTTTTATACGTGAAATTGATCAAAAGAAACAAAAAAAATCAGATGATGATTTTGTAATTGCTGAGTAATCACAATAAGTATATATAACGAGTTTTAGTTCAATTAATGATAAGTAATGAAGTTATAGTATTTCAATATAACATATATAACTTAATATGTACCGACTCAACTAGTACTAGACGTTAAAGGTGATTGTGGCTACAATTCTAGCTGTTATAATACGTCAAAAGAGTAACATTTATTATATGAACATTGGATCAATTATAGTTTAAAATCAAATAACCAATGCATCAATGAATAAATCTAGCTATTAAGTGTCCAATTTGAGTACAGCGTCATTAAAATTATGCAGTGTAATCACTTTTATGATATTTAATAACAGCTTTATATAAATCTCATGAACAATATAATAATTTGTTGATCAATATTATATTAATGTAATCAACTAGATCATCAGGAGACGTTTTTATAACTTGATATCATATGACATGATTATTAAACACGCTTATATGATAGGTTTATGCAATTAGAAAGAATCATTAACGTATTGTTGAGTTAAAATTAATATATTATTAAGTACATTGAAATATGCAATATGGATCTATTTTTCTTTTCCTTTTATATAATTTTTGATTTTTGAAAATTATGAAAAAAGGAAAAACGCAGCTATTATAAAAAATCAGGAGATTATTTATTGCTTAGTAATCATAATACTTATTAAGTATATTTAATTCTCATATACCAATCCAATCATATGTCATATTTTCATTGGTTATAGATCTAATGTATTAATACAGATCTATGTCTTAAACTGAAGATGATAGTACATGTTTGATAAATTTCAAGGTGTATTTGGTTATGATAATATATGGTGAAAAGTATAGGTGGTTTTACTGCACATGTGTATATATTTATGGGAAGAATTAGTAGCAGTTTCTTCATTATTAGATTACAATTCTTATTTATGTATTTGTATTAATTAAGTAATTAGTTTATAGATCTCATTAAATTCTTGCTACAACTAGCTAGTCATCATTTCAAAATTAGTTATAACATTTATTTTTAATGAAATTTGGATCAATTATGGTTTAAAACTGAATAACCAATTTCAGATAAACATTAGTACTAGGTGTCCAATATATGACACTTAATATTAAAAAGTATAATCAATTCAGTAATTACTTTTCAATTTGCATAATCTCATGGACATATTTGTTTATAAACTTACCATCATCACATCAATATTATTTATCTCAAACTCGACTGTGCTCTACCTCAGGGCCAATTAATTGAAAATGAAGAAAAACAAATGTTTAAATGACGAGCATCTTAAAATAATAAGTGCTGCATATTAGAATGAGAAATATCAAAGTAGCACATCAAATCAATAAAAGGTTACAAGCTAAACAACTATAACCCATTCAAAAATTATCCTAATTGTGATGATTTCTCATAAATTGTTGAAAAGTGAAACCAATCAATTGTTCTTTTATTTGAAAAAAACATAAGTGATTATGTCAGTGCTTAGTAATCATAATACTTTATATACACAATTTATATCTAATAAGCAATTATGTACTTAAATTATACTACGATTACTATCTTATTACATTGTTTGGATTAAGAACTACTGAAAAAATATAATATGAATATTTTTGTTTTATCCATTGAGAAACAGCTTGACTAAAATGGGTATGGATCAATATAATATTAAATGGTGATGTTTAAGTGAATTATAAGTCATACAACAGATATTTAATGATACATTACTAACTTAATATGAATTTAATAAATTAATATCTATCTAATGGTATAATTTATAATAACACATTGGTATTTTAAATATTTCATTATAATTTAGTGATTTCCCACCAGTGGAAAATTTGGAATGGTACCACACAGAATTCAAAGATATCATATTATATTTACAATTGAATATTTGTACTTACAATTTGAATATATTATATATTTATATGTTGTATATCACTATTTACAATCTATTTCTCTTCTTTAACTTTTTCTTCATGTTTTTTACTCATTTCATATTCATCATGTTCTTTTAAAAATTTTTGTAATCTTCTAATAGCCCAATTTTGTCCAATAAATTTAACTTCTGGTGCACTTTCACCTTCACTTTTGGTAAAATCATGCCAAAATTTATGATCTTTAAATCTTGAATCTTCAGGTGGGAACATCCCCGTGGAATTACGAATTTCTAAAACTGCTTTTCTTAATTCTGATGATATCTTAGATCTTAGAGCTTGTGCAGCTTTACCAAATTTTAATTCATCATTTAAATCACCTTCACCTGAATTTAAATGTTTTTGAACCAAGTCTAACCATTCTTTTCTAAAATTTTCAATAATTTTATCATCAATTGGATTCCCTATAGTAATATTAATCTCTGTACCAAAATTTGCAGGTAAAAATCTTTCTAAAAGTCCACCACCTGCAGCAGATTCAGGTGCAATTTTTTCAAATCCTGTACTGAAAATAGGTATAATTATAGGTTGTCTTGTTGATTCCAAAATAATTCTTGTTATCCCCCATTTAAAATATCTCATTGAATTTTGGAAAGGTTGTTGTAATTGTAATACAAATCCTTCAGGGAAAACATGGATCCATGAAGGTTTTGATCTTATTATTGGTGATATATATTCTTTAGAGATTTGGGCTAATGGTGTAATCTTATTTAATTCTTGTTTTGCAGGGTTTACCCATTTAGTATTAGTTTCTTCAGTACCATCATAAACTAAATTTAATGAATCATCAGGTGACATGATTCTAATTGCTGCATCTAATGAACTTTGGAAAGGACCAACTCCAAATCTTTCAGTTGGTAAAATTTTTCCCAATGAAAAAAAATATGTCAAAAATTTATTTTGGAAACAAACATTATGTGCACCCAACCCCCATCTAATATGATCAATATCACGATAAAATCTCCATGGTAAACAACCCCAAAGGAAAGGATCATCAACAACAGACATATGATTCATTATTGTCATAATACCTCTATTTTCTTTTTGAGATTTTTCTAATGCTTGGTCTAATATTTCTAAACCTGTAATTTTTGGTTTATATGAAGTATATAATACTAGTTTTGACCAACCAACAGCTAATAAACATGTTGCATGACTTGAAAAATTCCAAAAAGGGTTCCTTCTATCGAATTGATTTAGCACTTCATCACCTCTCTCTAAAACGCCGGGGAGTGACATTGATAAAAGAATAATTCCTATGAGATCTGAGTTTTATCAATCAAAAGTTTATGAGTATTAATTAATTTTGACATAAAAACGTTTTTTTTTGTTGCCTTCGAAGAAAAATGAAAATTCGCGAATTTTTTAATTTGTTGGTGATTTTTTGACCGATGAAAAATTGACAGAATTTTGAGATTTTGAATGAGTATAAAAGAAAGAAAAGATTATATTATTGATTAAGAAGGTTATTAATTAGGTTATTGGTTATTGGTGTTGATAATGGAACGCTATACACAATGGAGAGATAAATCTACAGGGATTTCACCTTTTTTACCGATTTTACAATCAAATGTTTTGGGTTATAATGAATCTTCAATTGGTAAAATTATTAAAAATTTTAAAATTGATTTAGTGGGGAGTTTTATATTGGTTTTGATTAAAGTTGTGGTTATATTACCATTGTTGTTGTTATCTCTGGTTATTGGTGGTATTATAGGTCATGGTCAAATTTGGTGGTTGAATAGATTAATTCTAAGTATATCAGGTTTAACTTCATATGAATTAACAATTCAAAATCTAAAATCTAAAAACTTGAATAAATCATTCTATCCATCCAAGGGAGATGTTTTCTTATGTAATTTTTCAAGTCCATTAGATTTAATCACTTTATATTTAATTTCAAATGATGATTTTGTTATATTATTGCCAAACACCAAGGGGGGTTTATCAATTCAATCAATCTCACAATTCTTGAAGAAGAGTATTTCAGGTGTATTGTTAGATGAAATTGATTCACTAATTGATTATAAACAATTGGAAAATAAAATCATTTATATTTTTCCAGAAGGTACAACATCAAACGGGAAATCAATCTTACCATTTAAATTGAATCAAACTTATTTCAATGAATTTATCAACAATTTACAATCTGATAAAAAAACTCACAAGATTAGAACTTTAGGATTAAAATATTATCCATCAACATTAGTAACACCAATAAGTTATTCATCTTGGTCATTCTTATTCAAAATCCTGAGTCAATTAACTTATAATGTTAAAGCAAGAATAAATTTCCCAAATCAATTAAATTCAATTGATACAGATTTAAATAAGTTAAGGCTATCATTTACAAATAATGGGAAATTCAAATTAGTTTCTGATGAATTAGATATAAATTCTAAAAAAGCATTTATTGAAAATTATATAGGAAGAAGATAATCTCATGGGTCCACTAGTAATATCCAGATGATGATTTTTCAATTGTTTGAATAAAACTTGGTGTCCATATTTTGGAATCTATGGGTATTGATCTTCCCTGGGGTAAATAATGTATTAATAATTCTTGTGATGTTGGTATTGAATCAAATTTTAAATTATTATTTTCTAAATTATATTTTAAATTTAAAATTTTTAATAATTCAAATAAATTTTGTAAATCTATTAAAATTATTGAATTGTTGGTGAATTTTTCAATTAAATTCTGGTTTAACCTGAGTTTATTGTTTATTTTTTGTAAATCATTTGAATTAAATTTTGTTTTAAAATTTGTAAATTTCTTTTTCAGTTTAGAATCTTCTTCAAATTCATTTGAATTTGACTTCCTTGTAATATTTTCAATTGAAAAATTTAAAAATCCAATACTATAACCAATTTTATCTTGTTTATAATTTTCAATTGATAATAATATACCTAAATATCCATTTATATATTTAATCAAATTTTCAATATATTGTGTCCATTTTGAATCATTTTGAGTTTTCAATATACTCAACATATTATTTAATTCTTGTTTAATATAAATTGATAATCTTGATAAAGTTGAATAATTTATTGAATTTTCTGACATTATTTCATAATCAATATTTTTTAAAGTCCATATGGTTTTTGTCAAGAAACTTAATTGTATTGAACAATTAATTAAATTTTCATTAAATTGTATGAAAATTGTTGAAATTTCCCATATGGATGTATTAATTATTTGTTGATTTTTTAAAAAATTTATAAATTCTAATGATTTTTTAAAAATTTTAAATGAATTTAACCATAATTTTTGGGTTTCAAGATTATTATCTTTATCCATTATTAATTTTATAATTTCTCCGCTTTTTAAATTATATAATTGTGATAAATTTATCATTAAAATTATTAATTCATTTTGTAAATTCCATTGAAATTGATCTTGTTTCTTGATTTTAGTTATTGGTAAATTCCAAGGTATTGAATCACTTATAATTATCCCATTAGTTTGTTCAAAAACATCATTATAATTATCAATATTACCATATTCCATTACTTTAACAAAGATAAAATTTAAATAATCTTCAAGATTATTTATAAAATTTGAATAATTATTAAAATTTGTAAATATGGTTAATCTTTTATTTAAAATTTCTTGAATCCATGGTTCTAAATTGTTTGGAGTTGATGTGATTGAGATAGGTATTATTGGTATATCAGGTAATTGAATCATATTATGGTAAGATCTATCTGGTAAAACTAATTGATACCGACTAGTTGATTAGTTGATTCAAATATCCTTGAGTATAAAACATTTACTTATATTAATTTCCCTGGAGAACTTGGCAGGAAAAATACCCGCGAATTCTATTAAATTAATGGAAATAATGATCAATAATGTAACGATAACTTGATTATTAGTGGGAATATGGCTTAAATACTCGATATAGTCATTTCTAGAGAATCAATTTACATATATTTCCAGAAAGCTGAGATAAATATCGGTTTTTAATAGCTAAAAATCAATTTTATTAATAGGACATAATTCACACCTTCCATGGAAATTTGAACTTTTGGCCCATGATCATGTGACGTATATTGATTATATAATCAATGGTATGAGACATAATTATTGACCATTTTGATCCTTGATTCTATCATGAACCATCATCATCATCAACAACAACGACAACAACAACAACAACAACAACAACATCATCATCATCATTATCATAATCATCAGCAGTGATAATACTACCTACGTACCAATATTAGAATTTGTTACGTCAATAAAGCTGGTATAGTTTCAGGTAATTCTATATGTGCTGAAAGTTAGAACAATCAAAAGGTTAATTTGTTATAAATCCAAATTAAGCATCTATGAAGTCGTTTTTGCTGAAAATATCTGGATGGTATAGACCAATGATGAAACTAAGCTAAATTTTGATAGATGATCAACTATGGAAATGGTTAAATTGCGTTCTTTTAAAACTACATGTGATTAAAGTTTTAAAATTCATTGGTTTTCATAAATGAACATGGATGAGAATGAAGATTGTGGACGCTATGAGTATTGGTGTTGATTTAAGGGGTAGAGTTTCCTGGCCATAGTGTACTTGTTTACCTATTTTATCACTTGGTTAGTCAAGACTAAGTGTTTTTGAATGTCATGAAAGTTGACTAATTAATTATTTTCATAAATTCATAGATATAACAATGTTATACTACAGACTTTGTTAAGAGGTTTAGTGCTGTTAAAACTAGGTTATATCACAGGAAAGGCTAAAGACTTTAAACTTCAAAATTTCTGCTCTTCTACTACAAAGACATTTTATGTTCCATGTTCCCTTGGGTGATTCATTTGATCAACAAATTTACTCATTTAATGTTTTCACTTGAAGTTCAGTTGACTACATTAATCAATCAGATCAGATGATTAAAAGGTCTGTTGATATAATGGCTACAATGAAGATAGAAATTTTCTTTGAAAGAATATAGACGTTGCAAATATAAAGAGAAGAGAAGTTATAAAAGAGAAGTAAATAAGAAATTGATAAATAAGAAATTGATAAATAAGCTGAGTGATATGAGTAGAAAATTGATTAACAAGTTTTCAATCATTATTATTTAACATCCAAATCACCATCTCTCAAGATAAGATCTTTCAATATAGAGCCAATGATTGTTTTATCCATTGTTTTTGGTAAATCAATAGAGTTAATGACTTTTCCAGCTGTTTTTTCGGCTCTTTTGGTTTTCTTCTCCAACATAAGGTACTTGTTTCTTTTTCTATTCATCTCTTTATTTATAAAATCAATCTTATCCCAGTACAAGCTGATTGAATAATTTTCCTCCTTACTTGCAACACCTTTTTTTATTTGATTGTTATTTTCAATTGGTTCAGGCTCTTCAACTGGTGCTTCTGCTTCTGCTGCTTCAACTGGTACAGCTGGTACAACTGGTGCTTCTGCTGCTTCTGCTGCTTCTGCTGCTGCAACTGGTGGTTCTGGTGGTGGTGCTCCTTCAACTGGCTCATGGTCATTGAATAACCCATCATAAAATGGTTGATTGACATCACCTGGTGCTTCTTCCTCTTCTCTATTTCTTCTTCTTAGAGAATTCACACGAGATTTTATAGATCTATTGATAGATCTAATACTGAACGAAGCTATTCTTCGGGTGAATGTATTTCGTTCTTCTTCAGTTACCATTGACTTTTCTTGTTCATTACGGGTGTCAACTGGTGCAGATTTGGTGGTGATTTCTAGTTCCATGATTAATTATTTGTTGAAGGTTTGTTTTATTTGGAGAAGTTTTTAACTTTTTAAAGATTTCTGTGGATACTGGTCATTTATATATAAAATTTAATTTACATGATCTCCAAGAAATATTTTAATGTTTATATAAATTATCGACATTAATGGTAATAAAATTAGCCGCTGACACACGTCTTTATATCAAATTACACGAAAATTTGGAAATTGACGCGTTTAATTAACATATTTTAAATATTAATTAAAATTAAATCGTATGACGCAAATTATCACTATATTGTATTGCAAATTCTAACTTTAAAATAATTATCTAGTAGTCTACTAAACGCTGATATATTTGTCATTGTCATACGCATCATACAATGATTGATATAACTCTTCCGTATATCGTATATTAAAAAACAATTTCACGATCAAAGAACGTCCCGTTCAGACTTCCTTTTGGATAGAATTGGCTTACTAGTGCTAAAGCTTTGAAGGTGTACCAATTCAATATTTGGGTTATTCTGTGACATGGGCGATTCAAGAATTCCCAGAGCGATACAATTTGTCAAGTATATGAAGTGTCAGCAATTAGTAAGCACCAATACCTCAAAAAGCTGCTAATTAAACTCGAGAAGTTGGCTCAAATCGTATAAGTGTTAAACAGTCAAACATGTGAATTATCTTGATAATTTGAGTTGATATATTTACCTTCAACACTTTATCTGGGGGTGAGTTCGAACAGCTACTTGATATTACATGATAACGTTTTAGAAATTTAACTTGTATATATCTATTTAAATTTATTTCTATTCAGCACAGTACAAATTTGAAGCTATTCTAACTCCCATTGATTATTATCATATGTGGTGTTATTGAAAATGGAATATTTTGATCTCTTTCCTCTTCTGTATCATCCATATAACTATTTTCAATGTCATGTGAACCGAAAATCAACGTAGACGTCTTTGAGGTTTTTTTCACGTTCATAGATGCAATACTATGAACAAAGTTTGAAAGAAAGTTTTGTGTATCAACTTCACTGAAAAAGCTGCGATTTTGTAACTTAATAGATCCTGCTCCTTTGAGCTGAGTTTTAGTCTCACGATCATAATTCCAAGTGTCCGGTTGCAATTCTTCATTCCATCTTTGAAAAGGGTTTGAACTTTCAAGGTCTTTCATGCTGTTCGCATTAAATATTTGACTTCTATACTTTGAATCCTTTTTGAAATCGTCCTGAACGATTCCTGGAAGGGTTAGTTCCCTGTAAAATTCACTCTCGGGGAGCGTTTCTTTGACGTATGGAAACCTTGGGACAGTAAAATCATTAACTAAGCAGTCAAGTTCCTCTAAATCAAAGTCTATTCCTTTTCGAATATAATATTCATAGTTTTCATCAAGCTCAAAAGTGTCAAAAGAATTGAAATCACTAGCTAGAACATTAAGCTTTGTCTTGTTAGAAAGACTTTGGATTGTTCCAGCAAAATTGGATCCTTCTTTAGTAAACTTGTCAAACCCATCAAGAAAACATATAGAAGTAGTTAATTCTTTAACGAAATCTTTAAACAATGAGTTTGGATTAGATATAATGTTTTCAAACACATTTTTAACATCTCTGAAGTTTCTAATATATCTTGTTGAAACATTATCTGCGTTATCATTAGAAGAACTTGTATGTATAAGGTCTATGAATTCATATTGGAAATTTTGACTATCGTGAAGCATTTTGTACATCTTGAAAGGACTAGAGGGTTGGAATAAATATGTTGAGCCAAAATTGCAATAATGAGAATAAAATGTTTGAAGTGTATCAATTGGACTAATGGTAATATCCATGTGAATGGATTTGTAGACAACTGGGGCAAAGAAGTTACAGAGTTCTTTGTTTACTCTCACAAGATTACCAGCATTCACATTATAATCCTTGACTAATAAATACCAAACTTCAATTGGGAAACAACATGAAAACCCAGTACAAGGCTCTTTAGTTGGGGGAGCTTTAATTAAATTCAAATTGGATGCTAATTTATTGAAAGATGATTCAACATGATTAATTACTTTGGTGAGTCTCTTAATTAATTCTGAATTTTCAATTCTTTCAAAGCAACATTGTGTCTTATATCTACCAAAGAACATAGCTTTTTGGATCTTCCATATAAATCTTTTGATGGGCACTTTGATTTTGAAATTTAGCACATGATATATAAAACCGTAAACATTTCCTATTTCTGGTTCCAATTCCTCTTCGTTTCCAGCCATTTTAAATAACTCCTTAAGGCACTTTTTAGGTATGAGCTTCAATGCAACCTCAGAAAGTTTATAAATTACCCAAGAATCTTCCTCTTCATCATAAGCATCGTAATCGACGTTGGACATATTCAATTAATTTAATAAAAGCTAGATTGGTTTGCACTATTGATGGATTAAAATTATATTGATTGATAGTAGAAAGGTAATAGAAGAGCATTGGGAAATAGATTATCTTGTCAGCTATTTATACTTATTTTTCAAATCGCTCATAAAGCAGAGAATAAAGTATATAGAGTAAATAAACTGAGATGATTTTTAACGGTGAAATTAAGGTTTTATTATATGCGTCTTCCTAATGAGGAAGGGTTAGTAAGCCCCTGTGTTAGCGCCTGATCTTTCTTAAGACTCAGCTACCAAAGCAAATACATCATCTTACAACTTATGAGTTATAATGGTCGCAATTACAGAGCTGATATGGTTTCATATATTTTCACCTTTGTTATGTTTATCTACTGAAATCAAATGGGCTTTTGGGCAATATGTTGACGGTTAATTGAAAAATCAGGTCCAGACTTACCATATAACGGGGTTTTGTGTTTTGTGGCAAAGATCATTATCAAATAATAAATTGAATCAACTTCTGTGTTTCTACTGGTTAATTCAGATAATGGGGTGCTATATACTTCAATTCAGTTTCTGCAGAGCTCCACCTATATCGATTCATCAAAATGAATCGTCAAACTGGTCAAGCTGGTCAAGTTCCTCAAATTAGTTTGGAAGAGTTATTGGAAGAATTGAAAGATCAACTCCCAAGTTATAATCAAGCTACAGAAGCAGTTACAAAAGCAAAAGATGCTGATATTGAATCACAAGCTTTAGATCAATCACCACCTTCATATTCACAACATTTAGCTTTTGTTTCTCAAAATAATGCACCAACTGAACAAAATGATTCAAATTCAAACACTAACGAGTCGTTAACACTTAGAGAGACAGTTCTGGTTATATTTGCTTTGCTTCTTTCTATGGGGATGCTGATTGGATTCATTTTCCTCTTAGTGTACTTTGCAGAGTCTATTTCATGTTTATGTGAAGATGAAGATTAGGATTGGTATTAAAATGTGAAATGTTACACTTATCAATATTTACCTTAGATAATGCATTGTCAAAAACAATTCAAGGAAAAGATCCATTAAAAAATTCAGATGTATCAAAATACGTCAATACAGCACTATCCAAACATTATATTTTTAAGATTAAAATCAAATTATTAAACTCAAAGAACAAATTTAAACTCATTTTTATTGTCATTACGTCAAACTATATGCTTTACCAATATCCCAATCATAAAATGATCATTTTGTTATGATTTCACAATACATTAATATCAGTTGAATTTTGCAAACTTTCAGAATAAACTTCCACATTTTTTATTTAAACAATTTTCTCGTGATTTATTTACTGCTGGTATGGATTCATAAACCCATGTCTCATTCAAATACAAGTTTTTATTCATTTCATTTTATCTATGATTTAATGTACTTTATGTTTATTCATTAATCATCTAATAATTGATATCGAAATCAACAAAACTATTGTTCAAATTGAGGAATTCTACGAGCTTATGTTTAATAATATCTGTAAATAACATTCCCATATATGATATATCACAATAAACATATATAATCAACTTGATATAAATTCCTGTAACATCTTGATAATGATCAATATGATATTCACACCTTCAATATAAAACTGAATATTTGGCCCATTTGTATCATGTGACTATGAGTGATTATGTAATCAGATATATAAATAATTGAATTATATCACAATTATTGAATTTTTCTGTGATAAAGTATTTTAAAAAAAAGTTTTTATGGTCATTTAAAACTCCATTATTATTGTAAGATATTTTAAATTCTCAAATTCCTACTTTCAAATTTGGAATTTTTGCAATTCAAAAATCTTATCAACATGATAAATTTTATATTTACTTTAAGAATAAAATTTAACAAAAATTACCAAAATTTTAATTTAATCAACCTCTTAATTCTGGTAATTTAACAAGACATATATGTCATATCTCGTACTAAGAGCATATAAACTGGTTTTAATAATTATTTATTCCATTTTATATCTAGTTACTATATAATTAAAATTAATTACATAATCACAGTGCCACTGCTTACCTCACCGTGCAATTTTAAAATTGTATTTCGCAATTTTTCACAAATTTTTCGCACAAACTATAAAGTAATTTCCCAATCAGGTAAATCCGTATACCGGTGAAAAAGTCAAAAGTTCCTTTTTTTTTGCGGCGTTAAATATTTTCAAGATTTTAACTTTTCAAGATAAGATAACGGTTGTTAATCGTCCAATCAAATTTTAGTTTAGGAATCGTCTACTGATAACACCGAATTTTTAAATTTGGTGGTTTGAACTCTTTTGGGAATCTTTGGAATAAATCCGATTGATGAGGATGATTTGAGTATAAAACAATTGTAGTGTATATGATGGTTATTTGATAGTTTTACTATGGAATAAGTTGATTATTGAAACTGAATTTGATTATTTTGTGATTGCCTGATTATGAATCTCGGGCTTTTCTTGTAGTTATCAGATCCCATTTTACCAAGAATATCATGAGTACAATTGATCAGTATATATGATTACTAGCTCATCAAAGGCCAAGATCAGAAGAATTTCAAAGATATTTATACTCAAATTTATCATAATTGGCATTAAATCACGTACTAAAAGTCTAGTTTTATATTTATTCCACGCCTTCATTTTCTTTATCAAAAGTTTCTCAGTTTTTCATTTGTTGACTCGTTTTTCGAATTTGCGGTAACTTGCATAAAATTTTCATTTTTACTCATTTGGAATTTTAATATAAGTAAAATTAATTCTTCAACTTATACTTTTGACATCGTTGAGAATACATTAGTCTGGTATTACCATCACTATTGATATCATCATCATCTTTATCACTGTTCAAATCATCATTTCTTTATATTCTCGCTTGTTATTGCTTTTTGTCATAACCAGCAATTCATATCATAATATCATCAATACAAAAATAAAAATTTCATAGTTTCATATCATCAATAATATCAATAATATCATTACAATCAATATCAATACAATATAATCATCATGGGTGCCGTATTAGAGGAAACTTATGATTCCGGTGTCGTGGCATTTCTTATATTATGTACAGCTTTAGTCTTTATTATGGTTCCAGGTTTGGGATTTCTTTATTCAGGTTTAGCAAGAAGAAAATCTGCCCTTTCATTAATATGGGCTGTATTAATGGCATGTTGTGTTGGTATTTTCCAATGGTATTTTTGGGGTTATTCATTAGCTTTTTCTAAAACTGCAACAAATAAATTTATTGGTAACCTGGATTCATTTGGATTTAGAGATGTTTATGGTAAAGTTGAATCTGATGACCAATATCCTGAATTAGTATTTGCAAATTATCAAAATATGTTTTTATGTGTCACTTTGGCAATTATTGCAGGTGCTACAGCTGAAAGAGGTCGTTTATTACCTCATATGGTTTTCCTTTTCCTTTGGGCAACTTTAGTTTATTCTCCAATAGTTTGTTGGATTTGGAGTTCAAATGGTTGGGCTGCATCTTGGGGAGTTTTAGATTATGCTGGTGGTGGTCCAGTTGAAATTGGTTCAGGTGTTGGTGGATTTGTTTATTCATGGTTTTTGGGTAAACGTAAAGAAAAATTATTAATAAATTTTAGACCTCATAACGTTTCATTAATTACTTTAGGTACTGTATTACTTTGGTTTGGATGGTTAGGTTTTAATGGTGGTTCAGCATTTGCTCCAACTATGAAGGCAATGATGGCTATTATGAATACAAATTTAACTGCTTCTTTTGCTGCAATGACTTGGTGTTTATTAGATTATAGATTAGAGAAAAAATGGTCCACTGTTGGGTTATGTTCAGGTTTAGTTTCAGGTTTAGTTTCATCAACACCTGCTTCAGGTATGATTACACCTTATGGTTCAGTTATATTGGGGATTGTTACTGGTATAGTTTGTAATTTTTCCACTGGATTGAAATATTTAGTTGGAGTTGATGATTCTTTGGATATCTTGGCTGAACACGGTATTGCAGGTATGTTGGGATTATTTTTCAATGCATTATTTGCAGCTGATTGGATTATTGGAATGGATGGTTCAACTGAACATCCAGGTGGATTTATTTCTCATAATTATAAACAAATTTATAAACAAATTGCATTTATTGCAGCTTGTACCGGTTATGTTGCAGTTGTTACATCATTGATTTGCTTTGTTATTGATAAGATCCCAGGTTTAAAATTAAGAGCTAATGAATATGCTGAAGCTGCAGGTATGGATGAAGATCAAATTGGTGAATTTGCTTATGATTATGTTGAAGTTAGAAGAGATTTCTTAAGTTGGGGTAATAATAATCAAATGGAACAAAATCAAGATGGTTCATATATTCCAAATCCTTTAAATCATCAAGATGATCATATTCCAAGAGTTGAAACTCATGATGGTGAAAATGGTGAATCAAGTGAATTAAGTGATCATCAACATTTAGATCAAGAAAAACAAGGGGTATGATAAATTCATATCATGCTCTTATAGTTTTTGTTTTATGTTTTATGTTTTCATTTCACGAAGTTACGTTTTAGTTCTTATTTTATTTTAAATAATAGTTTTCTCACAATGCATTAGGTTATATAACAAAAAGTTAATTATATATATATATATTGGTTTAATATTTACATGTAGTCTGATCAACGTACAACATATAGCTACACTATAGTTGTTTATTCTTAGGATTAAAATAACCTTACACCTGAACCTGTTGCTGAAGTATGAGCAGTATTTGAAAATGAAAAAGATTGATTATTATTATTATTCCCATTATTTTTCTTTAATAAACAATAATAAAAAGTTTTCGAACTTTCAAATGGTCCAGATACCGGTTGAAAACAAACTGTTGGAAGATTTGAGGTGAAAGTATTAGTTTCAAATCCATTATTTATGGTATTGTTTTGTATATCTTTATTTTTAGTTTCAAATTCTTTAACTGGTATAAATAAATTCATTGAATTATTAATCTCTAATAAATTTGAAGATGTTTCAATAAATTTTTGGAAAAAATCTTGAATCGTTTTAGTTGAATTGATTGAATTATATGTTGAATGATTTGTGAATTCTAATTCATATTGGAGATTTATAGGGAATTTCCCAAATATAACAATACTTGTACCTGGTGAAGATAGTCCATGGTTAAGAATTTCAATGATTTCTAAATTTAATAAAAACTCTTTATTGAAATATTTCAAATATTGAACATTTGGTATAGTTAATTTTGTAAAATTTGATGAAAAAGTTGTATTTAATATTCTTGCAAAATTTAATGATTTTATTTCATTATAATTCAAACCATAACGATTAACAAAATGTATAACTTCATCATCAAAATTTATTTCAGGATTATTCTTTAAAGCTGTTTGAACATCATATAATGGTTCAATTTTTAATGTTTTTAATGAAGGAAATTCACATTGATCAATATTTAATAATAAATTATTTTTCAATGATAAATTTTTCAATGTTTGGAAATTTGAATTTATTATCGATTCAATCTTGGAATATTTGATTAATTTGAATATCTCAAGTTTGGGGAAGTCGCAACCCTTAATTGAATAAAGATTATGCTGTTCAAATTGTTTATTATTATCATGATAATAATTTGATTCTAATGTAGTTGATTCTATTAATGTATCTTTTTTAACTCCTGAATAAAAATAAATTTCTTCTAAATTTGGTAACTTTAAGTCTGTGACTTCAAACGTTTTACAATTCCCATTATAATTTGTAATTACCATTCTTTTGATATAATAATTGAAATGTTTCTTCTTTGTGTTGGAATGTATAGTTTTCGATAAATTATTGGTTTTGATATTGAATAATGAATCAGCAGATCTTAGTTTCAACTCATCGTTTAAGTTATTTGTTTCAGATCCAATATAAAATTCATTGAAACCCATAAAATATTGCTTTACTGAATCTGGTAAATTTTTACAAATTTTATTTTCATCTATGATGACGTTATTACTATCATTCGGATCAACACAATCAATTTCATGTTTCTTTAAAGTAACACCAGATTCATAACTTGTCTTCAAAATGTAATTTGGACTGAAAAAATTGATTTTGAAGCCTTTATTCAAATCCTTATTAAACTTTTCAAAAATCTTTAAGTCATAACCTAATTCTAAATTATAATTGATAATATAGAACTTATAACGATCATCCAATGCAGCTTCATTAACTATCTTCAATTCCAAGCCATCTAGACCATCAACCATTGTCATTTCTTGATTTGGTAAGTTCACATCATTGGTTATAATTGCAACAGTTTTCCTCAATAATGAACCAAATTGTTTATCTATACGATATAATGCTTTTAATTCTTCAAATTGATAATTCAAATGATCAATGAATATTTCTTCCAAGCAGTGATCTGGTAAGTCAGACAAGCAAACCATTTTGCCCTCGAGCGTTCTCTCAACTGTTTGATACCAATAGCTTTAACTGTCGATGTCTATTGTTAAATACTAGGCTAAGAAAAAAAAAATACGACACACAACATTATACAGATGCTTCCCCAACCAACTTCGAGACAGAGGAATCCAAAAAAATAAATGGTCCCTAGCAGGATCGAACTGCTGATCTTGGCGTTATTAGCACCACGCCTTAACCAACTGGGCCAAGGGACCTTTTAGACGCCACGCCTCAACCAACTGGCCAGCGCCTTTTTCTTTGAAAAACCTTAATCTCAGGGTACCTCGAGGTACAGAAACAATGTCAATTTTTCAAAAAATCCCCCAAAAAAATCCATTTAGTTGTACTTAAAAGCATTCAAAGCCACAAGTAAAGGTTATATAATATTTAATATAGTCTCAATTATATACATGATAAGTTTTAAGCTGAAAGTATGGTGGTGTTACTAGGTTTATATGGGATTTTCAATGGGCCCCGTGAAAACCATGTCGATGCATGAATCCACTGAATTGGGTTTCCATCTTTGAAAAACATGTTTATGAAAAAATTGATAATATCAGTGTAATGAAGAGTAGGAAGAAAAGCAGAAAAGCATGAAACGTAGTTTCAACAGCTTCTGGAAAGTGATGATAAAGATATTGGCAAAAGTAATAAAACCAGGGAAGGATCCATGGATTTTTCCTTGATTCCCTATTTTCCCCTGTAACACCATGAAATTAAAATAAATGCTCAAACAAAAGTGTTTTCATAAATAATGAGACTCATAAAAGTGTATCCAAGTACATGTTTTTTGTTTATTAACTTATTTTATTACATTTATGATACAAAACATGAATCCATGGATTTTATCCAGGCTGCCATGGACGTCGGTCCAATAAACCAGTGATTTTTCGAGAAAACCAGCCAAAGGAAAAAATAAATCCATGGATTGCGAGAATCAAACCGTTTACTATTATTTCCCAGACTTTACTATCACATCAGTGTGTTATTGAAGGTGATTATACTAGATTACAAGCAATATATTCCAGAAAATGTAACTGCATCATGATGTGGATTTTGAACCGTTTATGCATGGTCTAAGAAACTCTAAAATCAAAGTTTAGCCCTTTCAACTTATACTTTATACTTTAAGTTTCGTTGAGCCAGGATATGCACACTATTTAAATTGTAAAGATCTAAATCTGACTTATTACCATATTAGGATAATCAAATGATGCATTTTTCTGGTCTTAGTTTAATTTTGAATGTCCTA
The DNA here is from genome assembly GCF_000313485.1 of Hansenula ciferrii. Lineage (NCBI taxonomy): Eukaryota > Fungi > Ascomycota > Saccharomycetes > Phaffomycetales > Wickerhamomycetaceae > Hansenula > Hansenula ciferrii. Next base: position 20,900 of record NW_011887686.1, read on the forward strand.
ATTCCGCTCAAATATTTTTTTTCACCTTTAAAATTCCGATGGAAAATCCACTGGAATGATGGGAATGTACAACCAGATTCATGTAATTAAAAGTCCAATTGGGCTTATATGAATTTGGACCTTCGTACTTAGTTCCAAGACCATGTGACAGGTGTGATTAATATGTTGCTTATCATAAAATTGATGGTGATAATTGCAAAAACAACACACACTTGAGTCGAAATTCTACAACTTGATGGTTATTATGCTGATTTGAAAAGAGGTCACAAGAGAAAATTAATATTACAAGGAACTAGAATAACAAATAAGAGACATTACCATGAGCTTATTGTTGAATCTTATATGGTTTTTCAACGTTGTGCTGCTTTTGATACTTTTATTATCAGCTAAAAATATTTCAACCAAAAAGCAAATTGAAAAAATTCCAATATCAAATGAACCACCAACTGTTATTATTAAACCTCCAAAAGAACCTGAAAAGATTAATAGTATCGCTGCCTCAAATGATCTCAAACCTCAAAAAGTCTCAAAACTTACGTTAAACTCTAATAAAGATGCATTATGTCATAATATACCTCCATCATCATTAAAAAAAACAAATAGAGTTTCAATTAAAGAATCAATTGAATCAAATTCCAAAAAAATTAAATGGATACCAAATTTTAATCATATGGCTGATTTAATAATCCAACATTATAAATTAATCAAATCAAATTCTAAATTGAAAGATAATCTAAAGATTAATGTTTTCAGTTATTTATTACTTCATTTACATATTGCAATTTATCATTATTTGAAGATTGTTTCCAAATTCCAAGATTTAGATCATAATATTTTATCAACTTTGAAGATTTATGAAGTTAATGGGTTTCATAAATTGAAAATAATACCAAATCTGAAAAATTGGTTTGAATCATTAGGTGGTGCTGAATTTCATCATGATGATACTAATGAATTAATAAAATTTATAATATCATTACCACAAAGAAAAGAACCAATGGTTAGAAATCCATATCCAGAAACAATTAATTTCAATTCACCAAAGGGGAAAACACCCGTGGAAAATTATGATATTAATAATAATGATTTACAAAATTTTGATTTTTATTTACATATTTATTCACAAATTCAAGCTATACTAGATGGTTATTATAGTCATACAACAACTGAGATTTTTCCAAATTTTAGTGCAATTTTATTAGCATCTTGGTTCGTTTTCAGTACAAATTCAATTGATAAAAGAAGATTTATAAGTGCAAATAATATTAAAGAGTTAAAATATCTTGACCAGGGGAATGTAAGAATTTCATTTATGAATATTGTTGGTGGGAATTCAATAGATTTTGAAAAAATTGATGAATCATTTGCTTATCTTGCAAGAGATACATTAATTGATTTTAATGGTAAAGATGATATTCATGATGATATTAAAGCATATTTGAACGTGACACCAAGGTTATTAAAACATCTTAAAGAAGTTTCAATAATTACTGAAAATGTTGCAGAGTATATTGATTTTGAAACTGGTATATGGGATTTCCAAAATAGTTTATTGAATTTCCCCTTGTTTACTAATAATATTAAAATGATTAAGCCTGGTATTAGATCTTTGGTATTAAATGAAATGTCATTACAAGAATATTCAACTTTTCAAGAAGTTATAGCAAAATTTGAGAAAGACCATGAAAGAGAGGATGATGTTATATCAAATGAAGAATTATTTTATGATTCAATAACAACTGGATTAATTTGGGATAATAGTAAAGGAATCACACCAGGGTTTTTCTATAAAGATGATAAATTTTATTATTATGATAGAAGGAAAATTGATTCTTTTTTCAAACAGGGTACTTTATATCATAGTGAAATTTTTCAAAAAGATTTAATAACTTCAGAATTTTCATTGAGGTCTGCATGATCGTCTAAGTCGGTGTAAAAATGATATGAAGATTATTATTGTCTCAATTGACACTATTACTAACAAATATCAACACAAAGATTGCCTTAATGAAGCTCACATTCGCTAATAGCATAAAGAAAATAATGAACAAATGATGAGTTTATGAGTTTATATCTTATATTCAAATGTCTCTCGTTAAATCCATGGCTTTCTTCGTAAGCTTTTTATTCATTATATGTAATTATTTACGAGGAAGATCTACCTCGATATTCACCCATACTGATTCCCATAAGCCAATAATCTGACTTAAACCATGACTATAGCTATAAAGTACGTTAGCTCTGTTAAGACACAATAAACAAGATAAGGAGAGGTAATTCACACAAGCATATCTATTGTGATTTATAATATTGTACATAAGCAACAAGATTAGCGCAATCTTTCACGTTGAATGTGCATACTTTTACTTACAGCTTACAGCATTGGGTCTTTCAGGGATTGCAATTTTCAAATAAGGTCATAGATGGTGGAGATCTTTGGTTTTTGAACTTGTTGACGTTGACGTTGACATTGAAATATTTTCAAATCTCGAGTCTGAAAACTTTTCAAGTCATATATCTTTGTACATATCACTTTATACCAATTACTGCTAAGAAATCGATCAATTAATCTTAAATAGGCTTAAAAGATGCCGGTTCGTGTATACAAAGATATTTTTACAAACAATGAAATGATTTTAGACAGTTATAGAATCAAACTTGTTGATGATGTTGTTTATGAGATTGATTGCACTATAATTGATATTAATACAATGGATGCTTATGGGGAAGAACATAATGAAGATAATGTCAACAATGTGATTCACGCATTTTCTTATACACCTGATTATTTTGACAAAAGGGGGTTTTTATCTATGTTTAAATCCTATGTAAGAAGGGTTGAAGATCATTTAAAACAAAATAATCCTGATTAAATTGAAACTTTTAAAAAAGGTGTTGCAATTTATCTTAAGAGAGTTACGAGTTCATTCCAAAATTGGGGATTTTTCACAATTGAGTCAGAAAATACTCAGGGTATGACTGCCTTATTGAATCATCGTGAAGATGGAACTCCATATCTTTGCTTGTGGAAACACGGTCTATATGAAGAAGTTTATGGTAACTGAATGCTATGATATTTGATATTTAAAATTATAATAGTTGATATTATTGTTTTTTATTGACTATAATAAATGATAATACTGTACCTGGGTAATTACACATTCTGTGTATTAATGTATATCTATTAATGTATCATATAAAGACAAATACAATTTTCCCATGATGAGGGTATTATATCTTTTAATTATTCAATTGGCTTCCTTCATAAACTTATCCATTACATGAGTACATTCCTTATCTCATAGAGGATCTAGCTAGTGATATACTCGATCATAGCTAATATTATCACTAGCTCCAAGTTATTCGAAATTCCAGTAAAAGTCCTTCCATTGTTTGATGATGAGATGATGATGATGATAATGATCATGATCATTTAGCCGGAATTTACCCTGTCCATCAAATTTCATCAACAAGAAAATAAAAACAAATGAAGCTTCAAACTTCAAAAAAATCTTCTACATTTCCTACAAATTAAGTTATTTGAAATTTGTAAATTAGTGCACCACATAGTTGACATTTGTAATCAAAATGTTTCAGTGATACTGGTCTTATTGTGGAATAGTCCTATCATTTTTCATTGATCAATTTAATATTATATTAATCATATACATAATTGAGACGTGAATATACATGATTGCAACAACAGATACACAACCAGGATGAATATATGGAAGTTGACAAACAATACTTTCCTGAACCATTACTGTGCTGTTATCTACGCTATTTTCCCACTATAAATATTGAATATTTGTAGATCAAAATAAGCGAACATGATTTCCATATAGTGTGGCTTATTCAAATTTACAAAAGGTACAAATGATGAAATAGTTTGATTCAATCTTGATAACTTTCATTCTTTGGTGATTCAACAGAAAGGTTTGACAAGGGGATATACATTGGGTGTTGTTGTTATGTCATTTTCCAAGGGTGATGCTAGTTATCAAGAGTTTTCTTCTGATAGTGTAACTCCTTTGATAAGAAATGGAAATGAAGGCAAAAAAGTCACCTATAAAGATGCTGATGTGGTGCTAAAGTTCTTAGAAGCTAACCAGGATGAAACAAGGACTTTAAGTATAGAAGAGAGTGATCAATTGGATCAGAAAAATTTCAAAATTGTGATATTTCTTGTTAGTTTGGTTACATTGGTATTATTCATGGATAAGGCAACTATTGGATATACAGTGATTTTAGGATTATATAAAGACACTGGGATTACAAAGAGTCAATTCAATAATTTAAATTCCATTTTTTATATTGGTTACTTAATTGCTCAATGGCCAGGTCATATCTTACTTCAAAAATTACCTATTGGGAAATATCTATCCTTCACTATATTAACATGGGCCATAATTATATTCATCACTTCATTTGCACAAAATTATAATCAGTTAGCCATCTTAAGGTTTTTACTAGGTGCTTCTGAATCAGTTGTAACACCAGCTTGTGAAATAACATTAGGGATGTTTTTAGATCCTAAACAACGAGAATTTGCACAACCTATATTTTGGACTTCTACTGCAATAGCTCCATTTATATCAAGTTTTATTGCATTCGGATTATTGAAAACTGAAGATTTATTTGATATCTCACCATGGAGGATTTTCATGATTATAAACTCAGTTCAAAGTGTCGTTTTATCAATTATTGTATGGTTTTGGTATCCTGATAATCCTATCAATGCAAAATTCTTATCCACTATAGAGAAAATCCATTTAATCAAGAAAATTCAAAATCTAACCAAATCATCAACTGAACAGAAAACTATCAAGACATATCAAATCAAGGAAACTTTAAAAGATCCAATATCTTGGTTATTTTTCGGTCAATCTTTTACATTAATGCTTTCGAATTCTTTACATTATCAACAAAATCAATTATTTGTTGATATTGGAGTTGATTATTTAGGCTCATCATTAGTATCTGCAGCTGGATCCATTTGGAGTGTCTTGATATATATCATATTTGCCATAGTCATCAAGAAATTCCCTAATCAGAATGGGATCATTGGTATAATTTGCCTAATATTACCAATCACTGCAAGTATTGCAATGTGCATCATCCCATGGGAATATAAAAAAGCATTATTAGCTAGTATGATTCTTGCAGGTTCATCAAAAGGTGTTACTTATATTGTTGCATTAGGTTGGAATACATCAAGTGCAAGTGGATATACAAAGAAACTTTATAGAAATGTAATGTTTATGATTGCATATGCTGTGGCAAATATTTTATCACCACAATTATGGGATCCAAAAGATAGTCCAAGATATATAAAATCATGGGTAATTCAAATCATATTTGCATTTGCATTAAATGGTGTTATATTATGGATCATAAGAATCATCTTAAAGCAAAGAAATGAAGAAAGATTACATCAAATTGATGATCAAGATTATTTTATAACAAATGATGAAGGTATTGAAGAAAGAGTTGATGTTGCAATGTTGGATTTGACTGATTGGGAAAACAAAAAGTTTATATATCCACTATGAAATCAAAGGTTTGTATGTGTAAGTATGAACTTTTGGTTATTGTGATTTGTAATATTACACGTAAGCAACATAGATTAGCGCAATCTTGCATATTTATACTTATGCTTATAAGCTTACACTTACAGCTCGAAGACACATATGAGTACATATGAGGTTTTTATAATTAGTTTCAGTCAATATTATCAGAAGCCTCTACCATAGCTTTAGACTAATAGTAAACAACTAGCTGATACATCAACCAACTTATATATTTCATTTAGTTCAAGAGAAAACCCATAAACAGCAACGAAGAAACAAATCTTGAGCGATTACAAGTATTAATAAATGTTTTGACTATATATAGTATCCTTTATACAAACATCTATATATGACAATAACGAATTATACTAATTACACATTTAGAGTAGTGAATTGCCCGCATGATCTCAAGAAAAAGATGTTATTCATTAAGTTCATCATAATCATAAGAAACATTTTCATCCAATGAACATGGTCTATATGATTGAAAGTTTGCATAATCTAAGTTTTCAGACTGACCATCAAAAATAAAAAGTTCATCTGTTCCTTGACAACGACGTTCATAAACCCAATCATCATAACTAGGAAGAACCTCATTACTTCTGAAATGATTTATATCCAAATTATTACTTTTAGTGTTTTCATTATCTTTTATAGCACATTCTTTATCCTCATCATCATCCTCCTCATCATCAATCACAATTACCTCAAAGACATCATCATCATCATCAATAACGATGACTTCAACATTATCTTCAATTTTTTTATCTCCTTCTATGGTTTCTCTATGTTCATTATGTTCATCATGTTCATTATCTATTTCGATATCACTTTCATCACTTTCATAACTCTCATAACTTTCAAAACTATAATCACTGTAATCATCATCATGTTCAAACCATGTTGTGTCTTCATTGTTTACATCATTATTAGTTTTTGGAACAATCTGTTGTTGATTTTTGGACATAGATCTAAGAAGTGTGTTTTTAATAGAATGGGTTAAATATAATGGTTGAAAATTCATTGATCCTAAAACATCTTCTGGTGAAAGCTGGTTAAGTGAATTGATATTATTGTTGATTGGTTGGGGTTGTGGTAAAGGGTTATTGATTGGTTGTGGATCTGGATTAATATTAATTGGATTTGGAAAAGCTGGAGCTGAAGAAAGTTCATCATCAAAATCATTATTTATATCTTCATCTAAGAATTCTGCTGGTAAATCTTTATAAGAGACAAGTGTACCAACTTCTTCAATTGAAGTAAAAGCACAATCTTTTAGAACTTTATAAATAATAGCAGTTTCTTCATCTATATATAAATCCTTTGATTTTTTTCTGCAACAAGGATAAGTACATTCATAACTGAAATTGTCACTATTTGGACACAAATCATTAAGTGTAGGAGACAAATTGGCTTCAGTCAAGATATATTTATAATTGTTGGAATTTAATAAAGAAGAAAAATCTTGGGTTGTCAGTTTAAAATCTTCAGTTTCATCTGGTGTTTCATTATTTGATCTTCCATTTTTTGGAATGACTTCTAAATAAGCATTTGATTCATTATAGTTTGAATCGCTTGGATTAAGGTTGGAATAATGGTTACATAGATTGGCTCTATGACCATTGATACAAGGTTCACAAGAGGCTTTAATATGTTTCCCTTGAATTATAATTCTATGTTTGTTATTGTAATTTGTTGGGAGTTATATACTTCTTTGTCTTTGATAATCAAACAGATTACTTTTGAGTTCTCTATGATTAACCAGCTTATTATCTAATATAACTGAAGAATTCAAAATATGAAAAGTTTTATGTGAATTAAGAGGGTTTCATATCCAACTTATACTTTTAATCCAAACAGAAAACACTACCACATACTTTTGAACAGAAAACATATCACTAGTATAATAATTGAGCACTTTTTAAGGATATGTGATTCTTTAACGTTATCATCAAATAAAACATCTCAAAAACTTGAGGTTTTTAAAGAATCCCATATAAAATTCAACAAAAACAAACAAAACCATTAGCGACAATTAGCGAAATCAAGCATTGTGGAAATAACTAACCCTTTAGAATCAATCATCAACAACTTGAGAGATGATCTGATGATCTGATGATTGTTTTGAAAAGTTCAAAGTTTTGTAAAATTTTTGGTTACCATATAAACATTTGGTAAGAGGCACAAAATATGTACACATTACATAATCAATATAAGCAAATTTTGACGAGATGCTCCGATAATTTCCATAATCAATCTCGATATTAAGTAACTAAGTAGTTGTTTTAATAGATCATCTTCATACAAGCCAACCAGGATTTCAATCATTTTCATATATGGCGTACGGCTACTCTTTGGTTTGATCTTCTGCCTTTAATGCACTTAATCAATACTAATCATGATCGACGATTTGTGAGATCAATTGCTAAATTTTGAAGATATTTTGGAAAAGTTCGACGTTGATTGAAAAATTTGAAAACCTTTGACCACTTATACACCACTGATATATCTAACACAAGTTGTTTTTAAAATTATTGTTATAATTAGGATCAAAATGATTTCCTACAAAGATATCTTTACAGACCTTGAAATGATCACTGATGATTATAAAATGAGACTAGTTGATGATGTTATTTATGAAGTTGATTGTAAATTGATTAATATATACAACGGTTCTCAACTACATGATCCAGTTGATAGTGATGAAGACAACGAAAATGTGATCGAAGTTAACGATGTTATTCACAACTTTGATTTATCTGGAGAAATTGAATTGACTGACGGTAGACAGGCGTTTATGGAGCTTTTTAGAGGTTATATGAGAAAAGTTCAAAAAGATTTAAAGGATAATAAACCTGAAGAGCTTGAAACTTTTAGAAATGGTAGTAATAAATACCTATCTCATAAAGTTGGTCCATCAATTAATAATTTTAGATTCTACTTGAGTTTATTCACAAATGAAACTGATACTATGCCTGTTATGGTTAAACATCTTGACGATGGCACTCCGTTATATGCTTGTTTTTGGAAACATGGCTTATATGAAGAGGAAAAATAGCTTTGGAACCAAATATTGAAATTTAAACAATTGATATATACTTTTATAAACATTGGTATACCATACCATATACCATTACTAATAAATGATGTAATCATATGGGCTTACTTAACTATAATTATACCATAAAACTTAATTTCCTCACAATAAAGACGATGAGCTCCCGTTGCATAAACATGTCCTAAGCGTACTCTTGAAACACACTCGAGAATAACACACAGCTTAACTGCTCAAGTCAAACAATTAGTAATGAACTCTCGTCATTCGTTAAATAAAATTCTTAAATTCCCTTTAAAGAAGTATCCCCGGAGTGCCACAGTTTGATACAATAAACTCCAAGTACAAAACATTCGATAAGTACTTTGATGATGATTAATCAGATAATAATAGTGATTAGAAATTGACCACAGTTGTCTTATCATAAAGATCCACAGTTATAATTCACTTGGATATATAAAGTCCATGAAATCATCATTTTGATGGAAGAGATCATGTTCTCATATACTTATAGTATAACAAAATAACTATTATTACAAAATGTCAACAGCAACAGCTACAGAATCTCAAGTCAATGAGATTGTTCAAAAATATCAAACTTTAGATTTGAAAAATCCACCAAAGTCAAATTCTACAATTCAAGTTGAATTGAAAAATCCAAATGGTGTTAAAGAAGGGTTTGGTGATGATTATTCAAAATATTTACCTCAATCAACAAAAGATCGTTTCCAAAGACATGGAATTGATATTTCAAAAGGTTATCCTGAACGTCCTCAAAGTATTCCATTATTCTTAGATGATGCTTATAAGATTAGAAATCAAGCTGATCCAAATTATATTGAACGTGGTGTTAATGCTGATCCTGAAAAAAAAGCTTTATTCTCCAAGGCGAAATTAGTTAGAAATTTAACTAAATATGTTGGTACTGAATTAGTTGGAGTTCAATTATCTGATTTAAATGATCAAGAATTAGATGAATTAGCTTTATTGATCAGCGAACGTATTGTTGTTTTCTTTAGAAATCAAGATTTATCACCTCAAGATCAATTAAAAATTGGTGAATTCTTTGGTAGTGTTGAAAAACATCCTTTAGCTGCTCAAGTTTCAGGTCAACCTGGTGTTACAACAATTTGGGGAAAATTTAATAGAAAAGATAAAGAAACTGATTTTAAGAAAAGAGGTGGTAATTTATGGCATACTGATTTAGATCATGAATTTAGAGGTCCAAGTTTAACTCATTTACATCTTGATGCTATCCCAAAAGAAGCTTCAGGTGATACTGCATGGACTTCAGGTTATGGTGCATTTGATAAATTAAGTCCTGAATTCCAAAAATTCTTGGAAGGTAAAATTGCAATTCATCGTTCTGCTCATAAATATTTTGATCGTGATGATGTTTTAGCTGGTGGTAAACATATTGAAAGAGAACATCCATTAGTTGTTACTCATCCTGTAACTGGCTGGAAAGCTTTATTTGTTAATAGAGGTCATACTTTAAGAATTAAAGATTTAGAACCTGAAGAATCTCAAACAATTTTGAATTATTTATTTAATGTCTTGGAGAAGAATTTAGATATTCAAGTTCGTTTCAATTGGGCAATCCCTGAACAAGATAGATCACTTGGTGCTTCTGCTATTTGGGATAATAGAGTTTCAAATCATTATGCTATTGCTGATTATGATGATGAAACTGATGAAAGACATGGTACAAGAGTTACATCTTTAGGTGCTCCACCTGTTTATAAAGAAGGTTCAAAATCTCAACGTGAAGCTTTAGGTTGGGATAAATGAAAAATATGGCTCAATTGAGAATGTAACTGGATTACATTAGAATACTATTTATACGTTAATTATTATTATATATATGAAGTTGCTTAGAGGTTGTAGTAGTAATATCTTGTAGCTATCTGACAATTAGTCACTCTTATTCTTTAAAATTCTTAAAATTAATTGTCTCTTCATATGCTTCTGGTGAAAATTTGAAATTGAAAACATAGAAATCAAAGATTGACAGAATTGAAAAAATCATTAATGAAGACCAGTGAAGTAATCCTGTATCATCTTCACCATCTAATAAAAAAAATTCTATAATACTTTGGTTTTCTGAGTAGTATAAGAAACTTTTAAGTAAGCCAATGATAGAGATATTTGAGACAAGAAAAATTGCAGTAAATAAATGATTCATAATCAACCATTTGAATTGACTAAGTTTTGGATGATCAGTCATATTATTTTGATAATATTGTTTTGAAGTGAATCTATAACGTAAATAAATTTTGAAATCAAATATTAACCTTGAAAATTCATTCAAAAAATATGTTAATGCAAGTATCAAATTCTTCAAAATATATGATAATGAACTTTTATCTTGAGATAAATCCTTCGTGACTCTTAAGAGATATGAAATATATGATGTAAAGAATAACAAAATGAACATCTTCAAACTTTCAAATGATTTAGGCCTATTGAATGTAAATTCTCCACTATAATGATAATAATAAAAATCATCAACTCTTGTTGTTAAAACATAAAAGATTGCTAATATATTATCCAAAATCATTCCTGGAATTGTTTTTGAGTTCATCCCATACCAGGTCTTCACTAAGTCAAGTAAATCATTAACAATATTGCAAATTAAATAATAATGAATAATCTTAAGAAGGTATGGAATTGATTTCTTAGTTTTCAGCTTCCAATTAACCCATTGACCAGTGAAAACTATTCCAATAATTATATTTATTATCAGGTAAACAAGATAGTTTTGAAATTTTAACTTTTCTTCCCTTGTAAAATTATCACCACTATCAATGCTTAATTCAACATAAAACTGAGTACCCCAATTTAGACCTTCAGTTTGGGCACAATAATAACCATCTTCTTCAACCTCTAAGGCCTCGATCTGTTGGAATCCTAATTCATCAATATGTAAGCTTAGAAAAGAATGTTTTGTATCATCCTGTGGGGTTTTAAATTCATAAAGAGATTCTCCATATTGATCATTTTCACAATACCCAAGTTCAATTGCCCTTTCAAAACATCTTTTCAAAACATAACCTTGTTGATCTTTAAACTCTTTATCCCAATTAAGTTGATTTTTCCTATAGATCAAGAGATATATATCAGGAACTCTGTCCCGTAGATGAGAAAACTGATACTCTTTGAGAAATACGCTGACACGATGTCCCTCTGATAATACAAAGCATTGTGACTTCTTTTCAATGTTTAATGTCTCATTGAAAACGCTTGCATAAACCAATGTGACCAGGGTTGGAACTAGAATCAAATGTGCGAGTCTCATACTAGGGAAGCTGTGAAACCCAATGTGTGGTTTTGAAGAAGAACCATCAGGTTTATTTGATAAAAATCGAACTTCACTATTTCCATTGAAATTTTGATTGTTTCGAATTACCCAGGAATTTGTTACCGGGACAACCAATAATACCCATATTTACGATAACACCCATTAATACCCGTTAATTACTTTACTATACAAACAATCAACGACCCATCCAACCACCATCAACACAAAGCATTTCACCACTGACATAATTGGAGAAACTAGACGCTAAAAAGATAACTGGACCTTTGAAATCTTCTGGGAACCCCCATCTATTTGCTGGAATACGTTCCAAGATTTGTCTACTTCTCTCTTGATCTGCAATCAATGCTTCATTCATATCTGTAGCAATATAACCTGGTGCAATCCCATTAACATTAATACCTTTGGAAGCCCATTGGTTTGAAAGAGCTTTGGTTAAAGTTAAAATACCTCCTTTCGCTGCAGCATAAGCTGGAACGTTTAATCCACCTTGGAAACAACAAACTGAACCAATATTAATGATTTTACCTCTATTTCCACTAGCATCTGGTTCTTGTTGTAACATATGTGCACCAACATCTCTTGAAATTCTCCAAGCTGTACTTAGATTAACTTGAATCACTGCATCCCAATCTTCATCACTGAAAGTTTCAGCTGGAGTTCTTCTTTGGATACCTGCACAATTAACGAAAATATGAATTCTTGGAACAATGTTTTGTAAAACATCATCCACTAATCCATTAACCTGGTCTCTTTGAGATAGTTCAGCTGTAACAATATATGCTTTTCTACCCAATTTTTCAATAGCTTGTTTAGTTTTTTGATTTAATTCGTCTCTTTGAACCAAGACAACATCAGCACCAGCTTCAGCCAATCCAATGGCCATTCCAGATCCAATCCCTCTGGTACCACCAGTGATCAATGCGACTTTTCCTTTCAAATCAAACGTATTAACAGACATCTTTAATTGATGATGGTTTAATAAAAGCTCGTACAAACTTTCAGTGCAATGGTCACAGCTTATATAGGATTCTGCATTTGCCGGTTATTATATAACCGGAACCCCATACAAATCAACACCGAGATCAAAAAAGCCAATAACCAGTGAATTGGGGAGAATGAATCATATATATAGCCAGGAACTTGCAAATTCTTTATAACAACTCAAATGATTGAAGAAAACATGATATCAAACCCCCTGGTATCCACATAATCCAAATGACTGTTCAAGATATTAAAGCTAGTGTCTTATTAGGACCTAAACAAATAGATACAATTTCAAGAGAAATTTCAGATCCGATAGGTTCAGATATCCAAGTTGAAGTTCAAGCCACCACGTTATGTGGTTCAGATGTTCATTATTATACACATGGTGCTAATGGTGATTTCAAAGTTAGAGAACCTCTTTCTCTTGGTCATGAAGCTGCTGGTATTGTTAAAATTATTGGTCCAAACGTTAATGAGAATCTGAAAATTGGTGATAGAGTCGCTTTTGAAGTTGGTACTCCATGTGGGAACTGTAAATATTGTCGTATTGGTCGTTATAATTTGTGTCCAAAAATGTTATTTAGATCAAGTGCTAAAACTTTCCCTCATTTACAAGGTACTTTACAAGATCGAATTAATATTTCAAGTCATTGGTGTCATAAGATCCCAGATAATTTGCAAATTGAACATGCTGCTCTAGCTGAACCATTATCAGTTGCTATTCATGCTGCTAATAGAGCTAAAATTGAAGCTGGCTCAAGAGTCTTAATCTTAGGTGCTGGTGCTGTGGGATTATTTTCAGCTGCAGTGGCTAAAGTTTATGGTGCAACTGAAGTTGTTATTGCTGATATTGCACAAAATCGTCTTGATTTTGCCCTTGAAAACGGTATTGCTAATCATTCATACTTGGTTAATGGTAAAAGAGGTACCACAATTGAAGAAAAATTAGAAATCTCCAAAAAAATCGCAAATGATTTAATTGAAAAAGGTGATGGCGGTGAATATGATTATACTTTTGAATGTACAGGTGTAGAATCCTGTGTTCAAACTGGTATTTTTGCAACTGCACCAGGTGGTAAAGTAATGTTTGTTGGTATGGGAAATCCAATTCAACATTTACATATTGGTTCTGCAGCACTAAGAGAAGTTGATTTATTAGGTGTCTTCAGATATGCAAATTGTTATCCAACAGCTATTGAATTGATGTCAAAGGGTAAAATTCCTGCATTGGATAAGATGATTACTCATACAATCAAAGGTATTGAAAATTCTTCAAAAGCTTTTGAAATTGCTGGAAAACCTTTTGATGAGAATGGTAATCTAGTTGTTAAAGTTGTCATTGTTAACTGAATTCATGCCTTGAGATAATATATGATATTGATTTTTGATTTGATCATGTAGAACAAACTAGCACAGTAGAGTAGTACATTGAATCAAAAGTCAGAATCCGAAGACATCATAAACAACCTGGTACTTAGATGAATTACGCTCTACAATACCATCAAGAAAATACATTCTTTTAGTCATTTACATATTCAATATATAAACTCAAATATATTCATTATAAGGCACTTGCAACACCTTTCAAGAATTCAACTAAACCAATAGCACCAGGATCAGCAACATTTGAGCTTTCACCAACATAACTTGCTCTACCAAATTTAGCTTCAATTTCACCAGTAGCTTTAGCAGCTTTTTCAGCAACATCAACTGCTTTTTGGAAATTTTGACTTGAAGAAAATTCTTTAACAAATGGTTCTAAAGCATCAATAACTGTAGAATCGCCTGTTCTAGCTTTAGTATATTTGTATAAAGTTTGTAAAGCTGATTCTAAAGCTTTACTGAGGGTCTTTCTATCAGTTGTTTTAGAACCATCTTCAATAATGGCTTGTGATAACCCAGTAATGAAAATCGAGTATAATCCACCTGAAGTACCACCCATATGAGTTTCTAATAGATGTGAAATAGTGGCTAAAGCTTCAGATAAACTTGATTTAGAAATTTTGTCCAGATTATCAACAATTGCATTACCACCTAGGACTAAAGTATAACCACAATCACCATCACCAACTTGAGTATCTAATTCAGTGATGTATGGTTCAGCTTTAACAACATTAGCAACCCCTGATTTAACGATTTTACTGAAAGTATTGAAATCATAAGAACCAAATGGTTTAACAAGTTCAATATCATCAGAAATAGTTGATGGATCATATTCTGGAGTTTCAGTAACTTTACTTTTAACTGGCCAACCTGGTGCATCAGTTTCAGCATCTAATAATCCCAAGATTGATTTAATACCAATTCCATTAGAAATAGCTGATTTTTCCAGCTTGGTAATATTTAATAATGAGACTGAGAACCCTTCACCATCTAAAGCTGTCATTAATGTACCTTGATAAGTACGAACTGGGACTATATTATATTCAGATTTCAAATTATTAGTGACGACTTTAGTAATTGCACTTAAAATCAAGTTTGAAACACCACCCAAGTTATTGATCAACAAGACAACTTGATCATTTGAATCAAATTTAACAAAAGCACGATCAGAATCATTTGGATCTAATAATTTTGGTAAAATGTGTTCTTTAACTAAAATTTCAGTATGTGGGACTGGTGATAAAGTTTTAACACCTGGTTCATTATGAATTCCCATACCTAATTCCATTTCATCATCTTTCAAATATTTTTCAATAGTTTGACCTGGAACTTTAGCATGACCTAAACTTGACCCAATTGAAACCAAATTATCATTAATAGTTCTAGCTAATAAAGCAGCTTTAGAAACATCATGATCATAATATTCCACAAAAGCACCAACAATCTTGTGAACAAACAAGGTACCAGCAATGGCTCTTCTACCAACTAATCCACCTTTAGCTCTACCAACAGCAACATCATCACCTATAACAACAACTTCGGTATCAATCCCCAAAGCTCTAGCACGTTCACCAGCTAATCCAAAATGTAAAACATCACCAGTATAGTTCTTAACAAGTAATAAAACACCCTTTGCAGTCTTCGCTAACAATTTAACACCGTTCAATATTTGTCCAGTTGATGGAGATGCAAATATTTCACCAGAAACAGCACCTGTTAATGCACCTTTCCCAATGAATCCAGCATGAGCAGGTTCATGACCAGCACCACCACCAGCAATAAGGGCAATCTTGTCTTTACTTGGTTTGCGGAAGATCACCTTGTCAGATTCAACAAGACCTAGCTGTGGATTGGAAAGAACAAGACCTTGAAGAGCTGTTAAGACTGGATTGTTGACTTCGAAATTTTTAACCATATTGAAATGTAATTATTGTTAGTTAATACCCAGTTGAATTGATATCATTGAAACCAGGAAATTCCCAAATAGTTATATTCTTTTTTTTGCAATAGGCCATGATGATCCATCTTCAATCAATTGGTAAGTGGTATAGCCGTAAAACAGCGTTATGGGATGTGGTTATTGGTGAATTTGTGTGGGTGAATAATTTTATTGTTGAGATTTTTTTTCACGATTCCCGGTTATTGCAAAACCCATATAACCTTTTGGAAAACCCATATAACCAGACTTCAATTACCAAGAACCCCATTAAGATATTCAGCCGATTTGTGGATAGATGATTTGGAAACTGTGAAGTGGATTGTTAAGGGATGTGATACTTATATAAACCCACTATTTCCTGGGAATTGTAACGTATCTGGAAAGTATTTCTATAGTACAAAGTCATTGTTATATTACAAAATGGTTGAAGCTAATGTTATCGGTGATGGTATTTATACCCCAGTCACTACTTTCTACAAGGATGATTATGAATTAGATCTTGATGCTCAAGTCAAACATGCAAATTTTTTGTATGATAATGGTATTAGTGGCGTACTTTTATCTGGCTCAATTGGTGAAGCTATTCATTTAAATAGAGATGAACGTTTATCATTAGTTAAAGCTGTTCGTGATGCTATTCCAGATAAGAATTTTAGAATTATTTCAGGTTTACCTTACTCAAATATTAAAGATTCAATTTTAGAAATTGATTTAGTCAAGAAGGCTGGTGGTGATTTTGCAATTTTATTAGTTCCAGGATTTTATGGTTCAAATTTAACTCATCAACAAGGTATTATTGATTATTTCACAAGAATCGCTGACCAAGCTACTCTACCAATATTGATTTATCATTACCCAGGTGTTAGTAATAATTTGAATGTTGAACCAGAAACTTTCAAAGCTTTATCTAAACATCCAAAAATTGTTGGTGTTAAATTAACTCATTTCAATTTGGATAATTATATATTATTAGCTGCAAATAAGGCTGAAAATGCAGCAAATAACTTCAAACCAGTCACTGGACTTGGTCAAATCTTGATTCCAGCTTTATCAGTCGGAGTCTTTGGTGCAATTGATGGATTATCAGGTATTTTCCCAAAAGTTATGGTTCATTTACACAAATTATTTAAAGAAGGTCGTCAAGATGAAGGTCTTGAATTACAATATTTGGTTACTAAAGCTGATAGATTAATCTTAAACTTGAATTTAGCTGGTGTTAAACATGCTTTATATGTTTTATATGGGTTTGGTAATAAGAATGTTAGTGGAAGACCACCATTAAATAACTTGATTGATGATAAAACTTGGGCTAAATATGAACCAGATTTCAAGAAATTGAGTGAAATTGAATCATCATTATAAATTTGAGAGTGTCTAATATATGTCTCTAATCTAATAATTTTTGCTATTGAAACTAATAAGACGTAGTACAAAGAGCTCACCTAAGTATCCCCCACAATATCTACGGACGAGATCAGATCAGCTAAACCTGCTCAAATCCTTTGGATCCAAACCGAAGGGTCATTGATGCTTCCTTGTGGCTTCAACAGACATCTTGTCTTTGTTATTCAAGATCAAATTCACAGTATTGTATTACTACTAGTAATAGCCTTAATTTACCCGGCCATTTATATAGCCGGATTGGATAAATGAACTGGCTATTTAAAATGGTTTCCGGGAACTTATTACCCCAGATTTTGCAAGGTTAACTCAGATCAAGAATGAATCATTTCGGTTATTGCAATTGAAATGGTATGGAAATAGTGGGTTAATTACTTTTTGTTGAGAAATCTGTGCAAGTAGCCGGTGGAAGGGTGTGTTTATATGCTATTCAATACCCATTAAGTGGGTTGTTCTTTGATCTTGAAGAAAGGACATGATGAAAGCTCATATATATACTGATGATTTTGTCATTTACCTATAATTATATTTGAAGCTGATATATAAGTATTAATAAAAATAGAACAATTCATCACAGAAGATCACAATATGTCTAAAATTATCAAGATTGAAACTTTTAGAGTCCCACCAAGATGGTTATTCGTTAGAGTTGAAACTGAAGATGGTATTGTTGGTTGGGGTGAAGGTACATTAGAAGGTCATACTGAAGCTATTGAAGGAGCATTTGAAGATTTAAAAGAAAGATTCATTGGTTGGGATTCAAATAAAATTGAAGAAATTTGGCAAAAAGCTTATCGTCAAAGATTTTATCGTGGTGGTCCAGTTTTAATGTCTGCTTTATCAGGTTTAGATATTGCCCTGTGGGATATTAAAGGCAAAAGATTAGGTGTACCAATTTATGAATTATTGGGTGGTAAAATTAGAGACAGGGTTCAAGTTTATGGTTGGATTGGTGGTGATAAACCTTCAAATGTTCAATCTGCTGCTCAAGATCGTAAAAATCAAGGTTTCACTGCAGTTAAAATGAATGCTACTGAATCAATTGGTTGGATTGATTCTGCTTCAAAATTAGATGATACTGTGGAACGTATTAGATTAGTTAGAGAAACTGGTATTGATGCTGGTATTGATTTCCATGGTAGATTACATAAAGGTATGGCAAAGCAATTAGTTAAAAAATTAGAAAAATATGAACCTTTATTCATTGAAGAACCATTATTACCAGAAAATTATGATCAATTTAAACAATTATATGCTACAACTACTATACCAATTGCTACTGGTGAAAGGTTATATACTCGTTGGGATGTTAAACCATATCTTGAAGCTGGATCTATTGATATTATTCAACCAGATATTGCACATTCTGGTGGTATTACAGAAACTAAGAAAATTGCCCTATTGGCTGAAGCATATGATGTTGCAGTTGCACCACATTGTCCACTTGGACCAATTGCATTAGCTGCTTCATTTCATATTGATTTAACTTCAATTAATTTTTCAATTCAAGAAATGAGTCTTGGTATGCATTATAATAAATTAGCAAGTGGTGGTAAATTTGATTTATTAAGTTATGTTAATGATCCAGAAAGTTTTGATGTTAAAAATGGTTATATTGAAGCATTGAACAAACCTGGATTAGGTATTGAAGTTAATGAAGAATTAATTAGAGAAGTTTCTAAGAATGAGAAAGCTTGGAGAAATCCTCGGTTTGTTGGTCCTGATGGATGTATTCGTGAGTGGTAGTTGGCTTATTATAATATATGGTATTAATCTGAGATTTTAATCGTAGAGATCTCGGTGGACTCTCATATGCAAATGTAGCTTATCTATTCAACGGTAATCAGAAGGATTCATACTACTTTATAAAGCGTTAAAGATCTCAAAAGTTCATGTATTCAAATGTGAATCATTTGGTGAAATAATCCAAATCATATCAAATCATAAAACTAGGAATATGTTAGCTTATGTATTGAGCTATAATATTGATTGACTATATGCATCTATTATAGAAGCATAGAAGCTATTTGAAACAATCAAACGTAACATGAATATATAAGTTCTGAGAATCAATAGAAATACTATATACAGAGATATTTGTTAGTATAACCGACATTTGATATAACAATAATTAGGAATTCAAATTGAGCTAGTGATTATACTTACACGAAACTGATTATTTTTGTAACCCAGTATCTAAAGGATGAATAATAAAAGAATAAGTTAAAAAATCAAAAGATCACTTTTCAATGGTTTATAATTCAAAGGATTTGTTTTGAGAAACAGTGGCAAATTTGATTGTTTATATATAATTTCTCAGCGATTAATTTATTATGAACACAAACAAAAACCACAAACAAATAATCGACAATTTGATCAACAACGTCAT
Organism: Hansenula ciferrii; assembly: GCF_000313485.1. Classification (NCBI taxonomy): domain Eukaryota; kingdom Fungi; phylum Ascomycota; class Saccharomycetes; order Phaffomycetales; family Wickerhamomycetaceae; genus Hansenula; species Hansenula ciferrii. Next base: position 40,943 of record NW_011887686.1, read on the forward strand.
TTAGATATCATAAAGCAAGTCACAGCTTGTTGAAAAAGGTAATAAAACTAGCCATTAGCTCAAACCATTTGATTTTAATGGACAAAATATATAGATTGTATATCGAATGCCTTCAAGTCTACATTATATTTAAAATCACAAATATATATTTAAAAAAACAAAGCAATCAAAGAAATCAATTCTTTTCAGTTTGTTTTTCAATAGTATATCTATCCAAATCACCATGTTCTTGTTCAGCAACAATTTGTAAAGCTGCAATTTTAGTGTTTACTCTAGCAGCTGAAAGATTACCTACAATATAAATAACTCTTTGAATACCACAATCACGACAAACACCTCTTAATTCACCTTCATTATCAAGCCCCCAAATTGGTTTCAATTGTTCAGCGTATTTGGAACCCAAGATACCATCAACAGTATCTTTAAACCCAGTATAACCAGTAGCAAAGACAATAACATCAAATTCAGAATGTGTACCATCTTTGAAAATAACACCATCTTCAGTGAAAGATTTAATTTCACCTTGTTGAACTTTGATTTCACCATCAATAATTTTTTGTGAAGCACCTGTATCAAAATAATAACCACCAGCTTTTTGTAAAGCAGACATCAAAAACCCTGAATCATCTTCACCTCTTGTTGTCTTGAAACCTGCTTTAGCTAATCCAGCTAATAAATCTTTATCTTCTTCTTCAATCAATTTAATTAAATGTTGATGATATAATTTAGCAACATATTTTGGAATAGATTCACCTGAAAGATCAGCAGTTTCAATATCTGGACCATCTTCACGATATCCACCAGTAACAATTGGCATACCTTTCTTAACACTCATAACAAATGTTGGTGAACGTTGTAACATTGTGATATCAACACCATTATTTGCAAAATCTGCAGAAATATCATGAGCAGAAGTACAAGCACCAACAACAAGTGCTTTTTTACCAATCCAATCAGAACCAGTACCATGTTGAGATGAATGAACAATTTGACCTTTGAAAGCATCTTGATTTGGGAAAGGGTTTGGAAGTTTTGGATGACCACCACCAAGACCTGTGGCTAAAACAACATGAGAAATTGAATCAAATTTTATTTGTTTACCATTATGATTAATTGTAACTTTCCAAGTTTTGGTAGCTTCATCAAAATCTGTTCCATCAGAAACAATTGTTGAAGAATTCCAAACGTTTAATTCTAAAACATCAACATAATATTCTAACCAATTTGCTAATTTACCAGAAGGTGTAAAAATTGGCCAAGTTGCAGGGAATGGCATATAAGATAAATGATTAGCCCAAACAGGATCATGTAAAGATAATGATTTATAACGTAAACGCCAATTATCACCAGTTCTTTGATTTTTATCAATAACCAAGGCTTCAACACCAAGTGCTTTTAAATGAGCAGCTGCTTGTAATCCATTATGACCACCACCAACAATAATAACTGAAGGTTTAACATTTTCTAATTCATTAGCTCTAATTTCATCATAAGAATTTTCAGTATTATGTTTACCTCTAATTCTATCAGCACCTGCTAAAAATGGACGATCTTTAATGCCATTCAAAATGGTGAATAATGAAAAAGCTCTAATTTGTCCATCAGGATCTTGAATTAATTTAACAATACCAACACCTGGACCTAATTTTGCATCAAATTTGAAAAAAGATTCAACAAATGAAAAATTTGGGAAAGGAGATTGAGAACTTGGTGGTTTTTCATCATCTAATCTAATATTTGAAACACTATCAGAAGTGAAAATATCTTTAGCAGCTTGTAAAATGTTTGGTTTTGCAATTGAACGATAATCATTAGTAAATGCAATAATATCTCTCCAAAAACCCTGGGTAGAAATCAAATCATCAAATCTTTCAGGGTCTGCAGTCTTTGCAGCATCTTGAAATTTTGCAATCCAAGAAGAAGCAACTTCTAATGGAGCTTTTTTGATAGCAGTACCATTTGGTAAAGCTGTTGGTCTAACTTTTTCAACGTATGTGGTAACCATTTTGATTGATAATGATAGAACACAGAGAAAACATGGTAAACAAAGGACATGGTCATGGGTTTAAATACAAGTTCTGATCCAAAATGAACACATTATTTCTCCATATCATCACGGCTATCTTGAGTTCTTCTAATGTGTTGATGGGTTTTTGGTTCAAATTGGTTCAAATCACGGTTATAGCTCCGGTTATTGTTTTTTCTTTTTGACCCACCATAATAAAAACCGCGAGACATAATTAAAATCATAACCATTGATCAACAAAAAAACAAGAGTTTCTCCACAAATTGATGGGTGTGATGGATAGCCTATGGCCATCGATGATATCCTGATACGCGGATGTCTATACCCCTATAATGAGATACACGTTGAATTGTTAAGATCAATACCCGAATCCAAAAGCTTTTCCAATTATAAATAATCAACTAGTTGTACCTTGGATATGGATAACTTTGAATGAATATCATACGATTTTATATCAAATATAAGTCAAGGTAAACTATACAAAAAATGAAGATTGAAGGAAACACATTTGTTATTACCGGTGGTTTAGGTGGTATTGGTAGTGAAGTTGCCTCAGGTATTGTGGAAAATGGTGGTAAAGTTGCATTATTTGATGTCTTGGATGAAAAAATTGGTAATGAAAAAGCTTTAAGTTATGGTCAAGGTAAAGCAATTTATCAAAAAGTTGATGTTTCAAATTCAAATGATGTTAAAGTAGCTGTTGAAAATGTTGTGGAAAAATTAGGTAATTTAAAAGGTGCTGTTCATTTAGCTGCTATTTCAATCAAGAGAGATTATACAAATGATTTGGCTGATTCAATTGAAGATTTTCAAAAAATGTGGAAAATTAATACTTTAGGTACTTTTATTGTTGATGCTCAAGTTGCAGATGCTATTAATAAACCATTGAATCATCCAAATGGTTCCAATGAAAAGGCTGATTTTTGGACTACTGATGAAGAAAGAGGTGTTATTATTAATTTTGGTTCTGCAGCTGCTCATGGTCTTTATTCAAGAACTTTATGTTATGGTCCATTAAAATTAGCTGTTAATGGTATTTCAAGAACTTTATCAGATTTCTTAGGTCCTTCAGGTATTCGTGTTAATACAATTTCTCCATCAATTGTTATGACTGCTATGAATGCTAAATTAGGTGATTATTTCCAAGATGATTTAACTTCTCATGCTGCTTTTCCTCGTGTCCCAGTTCCAGCTAGTGAAATTTTTAAAGCTGTTAAGTTCTTAATTGAAAGTACTTGGGTTAATGGTGAAGATATTAGAGTTGATGGTGGTTGGAGATTAGTTGTTGATAGACCAAAAGGTGGTGTTGATGCTAGATCATTAGCTCCAGGATTGGAATAGATTTTAGAATGAATCGTATAGGTATTGAGTACATATATTGAATTTATTTGAAAGCGTAGTGCATTTCCTGGTTATGTTCACTACGTAACATCTCATTGGCTGACATTCCCCAGGGTTCTAGTCCAAAGTGCATATTCCGTATGGCTGGTCCCAATTTCCATCAATATAAGATCACAATACCCCAGGCTAGATAGTTATATGATCTATTCTCTTACATATAGGTTATAATATCAATACTTTGAGCCGAAATACACCTGGTACTCTTCAATATATAGGACTACATGAGAACTGGGTGATCAAATTAATTTGCATGAAAATATATTGCTATCCAATTATTCATTTGTATCAAAGATAACCACCGGACTCCAATTTGGATCAACAAATCTCTTGATACCACCTTTTATTTCAGCAAAATTATTTAAGAATTCACCATCTTCATCACCTAGATCAACAATTTGAGAATTTGATTCAATTCTTAATGGATTAACAGATTTAGCTAAAACAACAGTCTTTCTCCAAATTGCCCAAGAAACTAAGATTGTAGCAATTGAAGCATTATCATATTTATTAGCAATGGTTTGAATATCTTCATCTTTTAACAGTGGAGAATTTGAAGAGCCTAATGGAGAATAAGCTTCCACAACTAATCCATGATCTTGAGCATATTTAACTAGTTTATGTTGTGGTAAATATGGATGTAATTCAACTTGTAAAACTGAAGGTTTGATCTTAATATCAGATGAAGATAATAGTTGATCTAATTTAGAAATTGTAACGTTACAAACACCAATAGATTTTGTATAACCTTTTTCAACTAACGGTTCTAATAATTTATAAGTCTTGGTGAATGGCCAATCTAATATTATATCTCTTGAACCATCAGGTTTAGTTGGAACTATAGGATGATTACCATTTGGATTTAGTGCAACTGGCCAATGAATCAAATATAAATCAACATAATCAAGACCTAATAACTCTAATGATTTTCTAATTGCAGATTCTGGATCATTATGATTTGAAGACCATAATTTAGTAGTAACGAAAAGCTCATCTCTTTTAACACCAGAATCCCTAATAGCACGACCAATTGGTTCTTCATTACCATAAGCAGCTGCAGTGTCAATATGTCTATAACCTTTTTGTAAAGCATGTACAACAGATTCATAAACTTGTTGATCAGTTGCTTGCCATGTTCCCAAGGCCAAAGCTGGGATTTGAGCTCCAGAGTTTAACGTGTAAGTGGTTGTAGCTTGATGGGTCATCTTTCTTGTTGGGTTGAAATATTATTTTGACATTCTGGGTGTATATCAGGGGAAATGACCTTATAATATACCTCTCAAAGGCTCTTTACGCTTACTTCTTGACGCTTATTTACCTTTTGAAAGGCTAAAGCACTATACGCATGCCGGCTATCAGTCCGGTTATCACACCGGCTATTGAAGGAATATAAGCCCCGAGATCTTATCAAGGTGTCATCGTGTCATCAAACAATCAAACTCCAGAAAACTCCAGAAAATAAACAATCAAAACATGCAACATTGTACGTCATTTGATTTCATTGGAACCCCAGAAAAACAACCCCAGGAACGGAGGAACAATGCCCATTGCATAGATCAATATCCGGTACCCCATCATCATGGCATTAACCAGCTTCTTGATTTAAAAGTATTTATGTAAAGAATGAAATCGCCTGATTGTTGATCTGATATTTAAGTCACTAGCTAATTATATTTCAACCATGACTGGTGTGCTTGACTTACAAAGTACAAAGAGTAATAACTCACTTGACAAATTAAAACCATTAAATTTAACTTTTGAAAATGGTGTGAATGTTGATAAACCTGAAGTATCATATGAAGAATTTATGAATGAAGCTGATCCTGCAAAATTGGATAGTATTGAAGAAACCCCAATCGGTCCTTTCATCTATGCTATAACTCTTGCAGTGGCTCTTGGTGGTGCTCTTTTCGGTTATGATTCTGCTGTTATTTCTGGTGTTTTGGTGACTATTGATGATGCATTGGGTAAGACATTAACCACAGGTGAAAAAGAATTGATTACTTCAATCATGTCTGCTGGTGCTTTTGTTGGTGGTATTGTTGGTGGTGTTGTCATTGATAGAATCGGTAGAAGAATACCTTTGTTAATCTCTAGTGTGTTATTTATTATTGGTTCTATCATTCAAGCTTCGGCTTTTGAATTGATTCAAATGTCTATAGGTAGATTTGTTGTTGGATTAGGTGTTGGTCTTGCTCCTATGATTGTACCTGTTTTCATTGCTGAATTATCACCTGCTAAACTACGTGGTAAATTAATTACATTGGATTCCATTTGTATCACTGGGTTTCAAGTTATCGCTTATTTGATTGATTTTGCCTTCCAAAACGTTAAAGGTGGTTGGAGATATATGGTTGGAGCTGCTGCTATTCCTGCAATGTTATTTGGTATTTCAGTTTATATGATTCCTGATACTCCAAGATTTTTAATTGAAAAAGATAGATATGAAGAAGCAACTGCAGTTATTAGAAAGATTTATCCAAATGCAACAGAAGCACAAGTTAAAGATAAAGTTTCATTAATTAGTTCATCATTCCATTTCGAAAGTGAAAGCGTTGGTCAATATACCGTTTGGCAAAGATTAAAATTACTTTATACAAATAAGTTTAACCTTAAAGCTTTAATAGTTGCTTGTGGTCTTATGGGTATTCAACAATTTGCTGGTAGTAATACAATTACATTTTATGCTCCAACATTGTTTTCACTTGTTGGGTTTTCACAACCAATTGCAGTGAGTATTGTTACAAGTGGTGCTAATTGTATATTTACTGTTGTTTCATTATTTACCGTTGATAGATTTGGTAGAAGAAGATTATTAGTTTCAACTGTTTGGATCATGACTTTGTTCTTAGTTATTGCAGCAGTTTCAATTCATTATATTCCAATAAATAGTAATTTAGAGTTAGATGGTGCACCAAAACTAACTTGGGCAGGTATTTTATTATTAATATCTATTATTGGTTATATAGCAGGGTATGCAGTTGGATTGGGTAATGTTGCATGGTTTGGTGGTGAATTATTTCCAATGGAAGTTAGATCTATTGGTGCAACAATGTTAAATTGTACATGTTGGGGTTCAAATGTTGTTGTTTCATCAACTTATTTATCAATGATGAAACATTTAACACCAAGTGGTGCATTTGGATTTTATATTGGGACAACATTTGTTGGTTGGTTATGTATTATATTTTTTTATCCAGAAGTTACTGATATGACTTTAGAAGAAATTAAAGAAGTTTTCAATCATGGATTTGGTGTTCGTTATTCATCAAAATTAAGAAAAGAAAGATTAAAGAAAAGATTAGAAGATGAAGGTCAAGTGGATTTAAATGAAAAATCAGATTCTGAACATGTTGAGCAGGCTCAAGTTTAAATTCAATCAGGAATTGAATTAAGAAAAAATAATTAGGTTGTATATTGCTTTATATTATATATGAAGAATTATGTTGAGTTTGCTTGTAGAACTATACATTTTGGTGATATCTAGACAAGCAGACCTGAATTTACATCTTATGAATGAAATCGAATAATATTTATAATTAATACATGTTCTAGGAACTTTTGTGGTAGATACATCACGAATCAAATAAATAAAGGCACTGAACTAATCTATACAGGTCATGGCCCTTTAAAAAGGATTTGGTTTTGGAGTATGGAAATATGACAACCAAACATTACTATTTAAATCATTTGTAAAGTAAGAAGTTAATTCTTGAGTAGCAGCTTCAGCACTTTCATCAATTAAATTTGGACTAAAATGATCAAATGTAAAATTATCAACTAAATTGAAAATATCACCAGTTAATGAATCACTACATGTACTCATTAAATCCAAATCATCTTGGAATGTTGTATCTGGTTGAACAATTTGTTCATCTGAATGAGATTCATTATGAGGATTTGATGATGAGGTCCATAATGTTTGCATTAAGATTTTCAATTGTTGAGCACATCTAATTAATGGATGATATCTATCAAGACTTTTGAATTCATCACAAAAACATTCAATTAATTTACCAATTAAATCTAAAATTTCTTTTTGTTCTTTATAACAAACTGCACCTGTAAATATAATCTTGATTAAAAAAACAGCAGAATGACCAAAATATCCATAATATCTCGCAGGAAGATAAGCCATTGCACCATAAGATCTTAGGTTATTTGAACAACTTTTCAAAATTTCCACAGCTGCATTTTTAGCTTCAATTATAAATTTTGCATCAGGACTTGCAACCATTGTCTTGGGGAAAATTTTCTTAACATTTTTAGTACCATTTGAAGAATTCTCAGTAGCTCTTTTCATATGAGCTTCAAATGCAAATCCATAAGCATATAATTTTGCATAATTGAAACTTACCCATACAGTTTCATTTAATGATAAAATATCCCAATTTTTGGAATTCCAAGTTAATTTATATGTAGTGAAACCCATTGTAAATTCATCCAAGATTTTATGATAATCCCCCTGATTAACTAATGATATAGTCCGATCTCTTGAAGGATATAATAAATCATGAATATTTGACATTAAATTTGTACTATCAATAATTGCTTGAATATAAGAAGAATAAGCATCTGGAGTATGAACCGAGGGGATCAAAGTTGTTGAAATATCATGATCATTATAATTATTATTAAGATATGATTGACCCATAATACCAGGGAAACAAAGGGTTGGACCACGAGTCCAAAATGCCTTACCAAATCTAATTGAAGTTTGACGTTCTTCTAAATGACAATAAGTCCATATGAATCTCATTCTATGAGTTTCTTCACTCATTGCATCATTTGGTTCTAATAAAGTTTTTTGATCAAGACCTAAATAATAACTTAATCTAACAGCTTGACCAACTAAATTCCAACTAAATCTTTCTTCTAATTCATATAATTCCTTGTGGTTTACAACTTGTTTTAATATGGGGACATTTTCTGAAAGTGTTAATAGAGATTCGATAGCACCTAAAGTTGGTTTAATTATTCCTAAAGTTAAGTCTTGAATAATTGAAGACATATATGACCAACTTTCTTGATGGATTTTAGAATTTTCAAATCTTGAAGCTATAATAACAAATGTTATGGCTAAAATTGGTTCATTTTCAGCTAAATCACATAATTCAGAATCAGATCTAAGAACTCTATGAGCTGGTAATACTGGCATATATTGATGATGCCTTATAAAATATGTAGAAATCAAAGTTTTAAAAGTTGTTGGTGTAAGAATTCCCCTTTCCACGAGACAAAATTTCTTTAACCGTTCGTTTGGACTTGAGTTAGATGTATCTTGACTAGATGATGATGATGATGATGATGAAGAATGAATTGAATTTGATCTTGATTTTGCAACTTCTTGTTCATAAATTTGTTTAGAATTGAATAATAATTCATTATTTTGATCATGAATGTTATCAGTTGATGTATTTACTGGATAATCATTACCTTTGAAAGCAGCTTGAGCTAATAAATTTAATGAATCTGAAGGGTTTTGAATAGTGGTTAATGAAATATCTTCACTTTTTCTTCTTTTGTTACCATCAGATGTACGTTCAACGTCCAATGAATGTTTGTTATTATCTATATGCTTGCTCAACTTGTTTAATATCCGGTCATTATCAAATGAATTTGATCTGTTTTTACCATAATGTCCACCTCTTTTACTAGTAACAAAGACACAAGATTTCCCTTCACGGTTACATCTGACACAATTGCCATCATTTGAAGATTCACATTTGATCTTGAGCTCACGACAATTCAAACAAGCTCTTGAAGCTCGTTGTCTGACTTTTTGGTCTTTCATAATGGTATGATCTGATGATGATGTTGTAGTTGCTAACATGTTGTTTCTGGGTGGTGTCATATCCAGCAAAGAGTACTAAGCAATAGCCGGACTTGTCATACTTTATATAGATGAGCTCAATTACCCCAGATTATCAATTGATTGACTGAGCTCATTGTGATTCATGACTTTGTGGAGAAATGGTTCATCAATGGCCTTATTGCACCCGACATTCACTGGGTGGTTGTTTGTCCGGGTATTATGTAAGGTATATAGCCAATGGCCAATAGCCGGTATTCACAAAGTCAATGTCATACAAAGCGTACTAAAAACCATGGGTATACTATATATATTAAGGTTAATGCTTTCATTATACACTGGATATATTGTTACTCCGATCAGAATGGTTCCAAAACCCATCTTTATTATCCCATGAGAGATCGTGATGAGTCCAAATACTATGATGATTACTTGTTGGTGTGGTAACATTATCCATTTCTTTCTTGTTCTTCTCCTTTTCAAATTCTGAAACTTCTTCAAATTGATCACAAAAATCTATTTGAGATCCAACATCTGATTGATGTAATTCTTTATATGTTATGATTTTGTATAATAAATATGCCATTATTATAGAATCTATAATACCAATAGCCACAGAGGACCAGCCTAGTGCAAATACAGTATTTGATCTATTGACAAAGATTCTGAGTTCATCAAAAGATTGTGTAAGGTTAACACTCATTTGATTTGCAAGTTTTTGTAAAGAAGTCATCCCCACTGTTGTTAATACCCATTTGAATAAACTTACAAATGTTAAATATGAAAATAATATTATGAATGTAAGTTTCCTTGTAACATAATATCTTGTGATGATAAATATTGATAATAGAGTTAGAAACTCACCACCAGCAAATAATAATCCAAATGAAATACCAAATCTAACTTTTAAACTATCTTCAACATCTTTAGAAGAATCTTTTTTGAAAATATCAGGTAACTTCAAGTTAAAGTAAATATCTTTATCCATTAACTCCTTAGTATTAATAGCGTTATAGAAAATGTATTCTAAAGTACCTGTGAAAGAACCAGACCATATCTGTTTTAAACATTCATGATCATATACAATTGTTGTTTGATGTTCAAAAACTGGTTTAGATTCATCAGTAACTCTTTTACCAGGACATGACCCCCAAATTCCAAATGAAAAATAATAACTCTTGATTAATGATGAATTTGAATTAATATGATCAAATGGTAATATAGTTGTATTATCATTTGATGGATAAAATTCATAAAATTTATCTAATGGAGAATTTGTTAAATCTATTCTATAAAATGAATTCCTTGGATCTTTACAGAAGACAACAATCTGAAGAATCAGTGATAGCAGTGTGAAGAATAACGGTAACTCCCAATCCAGAGTAGTTAGTTTCATTTTGTTCTTGGTCTATAGTGAGGCATTATTGTTCACATAGTCAAAGATGGAAAATTTTCAACACTAATGTGATGAATCATGATATATAAACAAAAACAACAGTTCTTCAGCCTTCAGAGTTAAGTTTATACGATGTTCACAGAAGATCTTTCTGACAAACACACGACGATTCACGAAGTAAACACAAGAATAGTTTTATACCCGTTAAGATTTACATGTTAGAAGCTTCTGATTTGGTTAGAAGAATATTCGCTAGCGTTATGATCAAGACCACATCAGATGAACGCGATTATATAAACAAGAAGTACATCTACGTAAATTATAATGAGTGAATTCGCTGTGATATTGAAGAGCTATAGTAGTATACAATCATGCCTTTTCTTCCAAAGATTCTTGATCTGATTCAGAAGCGTCTGGTGTAGTTCTTTGAGATGTTGTGGTCTTGGTCAAACAAATATTAATCAACATGATGATTAAACAAACAAAATTAATAACACCAAAACTCATAGAACACCAACCCATTCTAAAATTGTTTTCCCTTTGAATACCTCTGATTTGAACTTTAGAGTAGGAATTATGTAAAATATCATCAAGTGTATTAGAAACATATTTCCAACTTGATAATCCAATACTCATAGAAACCCAATGACCTAAACTAATAGCGATTAAACATGATAACATAATGATTTTGGCTTTTTGAGCATAACCCTTAGATCTAATTATTACACTAACAATCCCACCGATAAATAAGAATACCAATTCTAAAATTGAACATATAACTCCACCTAAAATACCATTAAATGCTTGTTCCATAGCAAAATCAGGATTAAAACTCATGATTGAATCAGGTAAATTTAAATTAAAATCTTCATCATTTGATGCTAATTTAACAGCACCTTTTAAAATATATGGAATCCATGGTGACATACCATATGAAACAAATCTTGAGCAATCAATATCCTTGGTCATATCATTTAAATCAATTTTACCATTTTGTGCACAAACCCCCCATAATCCAAAACGATATTGATGTTGTAATGTAGTATTAGTTTCAATATCATAAGGTAATAAAGTTGTTGGATCATTTTTATTATAAAATTGATAAACATTATCTAATTTAGCCTGAGTGAAATCAATCATAAAATATGAAGTATTTGGACTTTTCAAAAAAGTTAAGCATGATAAAACTAATGCAATAATACTGACACCAATGATTGGGATAAGTAAGCAAATATTTAAGTTGAAATAACTGTTATTCTTGGAGTTCTTAAAGTTCATGATTAATTATAAGACTTAATCTTTATACTATGTAATTCATTCTAAGATTTGATATCTGGAGTATTCAAGCTTGTCTTTATATAGTTGACATAATTCATCATATCTTCATGATTCTAAACAACAATCGAAGTATGGTTTAATTTTAGAGCATCATCTAAAGCAAGATAAGCATTATTTCTATTAATAACTTATAGATCTAAATTAAACATGACAAGGTTAATTGGAGTATATCATATATGAAGTGAAATAAGTTTATACGCACAAAATTCAATTGATTAGTATATCTCGGGTGACCAGAGAGCCATAACCACTTCCCAAAGCGTCCAGGTTCCCGAGACTATTACAAGTACTAAAAGCCTGTTATATGATATATCCACTTTATAATTGAAATTAATAGCATGCCTTAACGATCTGAGCGCAGTATATTTATATGCACAATGACAAAGGTATAAAACGTCTTCATTTAACAAGATAGATAGCTCAAATTTCCGATTATGTGATATCATTATAGGTAACTTTGAAAGTACTTTCCAGAATAGACGAAGTACTGGTCATTGGAAATATAGACGTATACTCATGATATAAAACAAAAAATGAGCAACTTGAAACACACTACAAGAGTTCCAAGTCTAAAAATAGTTGATAATTCATGATATTATATTCTCTTAGCTAAACAAACAATCAATCAAGATTCTTTTTATAATTAATAACCTTTTCATAGTTCTTTGGGGTCAAAATAACATTAAACACATAGAACTCTATAAAAAATAAGAAAATATCAATTGGTATATCCATATAAGTTCCATAGATAAATTCTTCACCATCCAAAAAGAAGATTTCTAGTACAAGAGAGGTAGTCAATAATACTCGTGAAATAAGAACAACAATAACACCGAGTATTCCTATAATAGCTTCAGAGTAACCCATAAAGAATCTTGAAAGGATTAACCATTTAAATTGACTTAATTTTGGATCATCAGTTTTGTTAAAATCTTTAAATTCTTTAACAGATTTTTTATATCTAAGGAAACTTTTCACATAAAAAATTTGATTAAAAATGAAAATTATAAAAGTCAAGATTAAAAATGATGTATGAATAGCTCCTTCAAAAACATCTGATAGGTAAAAAACATCTAAAACAATTGACACAATATCAATTATAAAGAAAAATAAATGAACTTTAACACTTTCTAATTCTTCAATCTTATCAAATGAAAAATTCCCACTATATTGATATAGATAAAACAAACATCCTCTAAATGAAACTTTCTGTGCAAACTCAGAGAGAAAATCAAAAACATTCCACCAATCTTTATGCTCTAATCTGAAATCAATATCCCAAAGCACTGTAATGTTAGGTAATATAACAAATAACTTGTTAAATGTAATTAGCACCAAGTATATTTGTAATAACTTGATTAAATATGGTGTATGGCTTCCATTGGATTGACTCCATTTATTCCAAGTATTAATAAACGTTAAGGCATTAATCAGTGATACCGTTAGTTTCACAAGACCAACTTTATATGATTGTCTTGAGCCTAAAGTTGTTTTATACCCATCATCAACAGTTATAACAACTTTATAATTTTCAGCTTTAAAACTTTTAGTATTCCCACAATAATAACCAGCTTCTTTAATTTCACGTATATTTTTCAGTTCACCAAAATTTGTCAAGATTGTACTAAATAATTCACCTTGTGAAGCTTCAGGATCTTTATATTCATACAAGATCTTACCTAAATGCTTTTCAGAACAATACCCACGCTCAATAGCTGGTTGATCACAAATATGATGAATATTGGTCTCACCAGCGAAAACTTTATCAATGTTTATATCCTTTTTTCTATAAAATATGAATGGTAAAGAAATCTTCTTGTCTTCAAACTCTGGTTTTGTTGTGAAATTGAGGAAATTGATATGAATTTGATCATTCGGATACACAGGAAAGCATTGTAAATTGAATTCAGCTTTTGATAATGTGTAATTATAGCTTGCCAAAGCACTGGTAGCCCAACCGATTAATAAGATGAAGAGATTGACCTTCATTTGCGTCAATAATTAATGTTTGAATATTATATAGAAAAAGCACCGTTGTTCAAGCCAAGATCTGCTAAACCATTAATATTTAGAAGCTTGAAAAGTTGTTTGGAAAAAATAATCTTCGTCATGGAAAAAGTGGTTCAATGCAAAAATTAATTGAATTACGAGTCAAACATTATACAACCAATCACAAAGGACATGTCGTACTTTGTCGAATTTGGAAATTGGTGGGATTTTGGGTACATAGTACTACAGAATGTCAGAATCCAGATTGAAGTGCGTTAAACAGCACGAACTTATGCATGTACGATTATGTATAGATTTTTGAAATCCTTAAGCAACCAGGTTTTTTGAAGGAGTATAATTGATTATTGAGCGTTACTATAACTCATTTCAATTAAATATCTCACCAGCCTATAGTATCATGATATGATATTTGATCATTTTATATTAAAATCTCAAGCCTATGGGTAAAATTATAAGAACATGTCAATATTCAGCCATCAAACACGTTATGATTGAACGGATTTTGCAGCCTGTTAAGCCGACAAGCTATTATACTCGTAGTCATGAATGACTGTGAGAACTTGGAAGACATTCTATATAATTAAACTACATGAATACATGCCTGCACTAATGAGGCAATTTAACTGATACTATTTTTGGGATCTTACTAATGAAAATGGCTTAATAAGGGTCCGATAATTAATCGTGTTTCGTATACAATTGATAGTATAGTATTGTCGGTTTGAACGACGTCATTGACTATGGTATAACAAATATCTAAAGCAGATCAACAAGGGTTTCATATATAATTCATATATAACATGTTGGCTTATAACCTGTATCTGTCCATTGCCGACTTCTTAGATTATCAACTGCCAGTTCTTCGGGCTGATATTATGCCTTCATCTGTTAATTATAATAGCTGTGATGTGTAACTGGTCAGCATTAGACTCTTTCAATAGCCTATAATATATATTAGCTTACACCCCAAAAAATCATGATAAATCATATATTGACATTTTGTAGCGTATAGCTGACTATATAGAAGAATCTGTATCATAAATTGGGGCGGTTTGATATGCATATCAAAACATGCGCAGCTATATAACATCAAGGTATTTAACGGACAGAAAACCAAACAATTAGCCCATAAGTTACTGAAATTTGAAATAATTCATGCTAAATCTAAATAATCTAAGATCAATAAAAATCTATTTATAGCTTGTCGTATATTGTAAACAATTAAAGTAGTCAGATACTAGATACCTTTCATTATATAAATACATAAGTCAAAGGCCAAGATTGATAATCAACTCATGGTAAAAGCTAAGATAACAAATAAAAAATCAAAATATGACATCCTCTTCGACTTGGAATCCTTTCAAAAAATCAATCTTATTTCATAATAACTCAGACAATTCTTTAACTGAAGATAATGATACGTCAAAAAACATTAGATTATCACAATTCAATATAAATTCAGATGAAGAATCTCAAACACAACTAGAAGGTTTCCAAAATCATGTGAGCCAACAACAATCACAAAAATGGACTCAAAATGTTCTAAACCCATTTAGAAGAAACAAATCAAGGGTTATGGGGCTTATAGTTTCAATATTGTTATTAGTTAATGTTTCCCTGTGCATTGTTTTAGTAGTTTTCATTAAATCTAATGAAGTACCAACATTTTTTGGTGATTATTTAACATCTCATAATAATTTAAATCCACAATCAGCATCAATATTAAGATATAAAACAGCAATAACTAGTGAAAATAAAATTGAGTTGATGAATAAAGATCAAAATGTTCTTCCTGTTCATTCACATAATGATTATTGGAGAAAAACACCGTTATTTGAAGCTTTAAGATTAGGTATTAGTTCAGTTGAAGCAGATGTTTGGGGGTTTCCTAATGATCATGATTCATATCAAGAATTATATGTTGGTCATAAAAAATTAAGCCTTTCAAAGTATAAAACATTGAATTCATTATATCTTTCAAATATTGAAGCATTGTTAGATGATGTTAATTCAAAAGTTTCTGTGGATCAACAACAAGGTACTGATGCAACAAATGACACATTGGCTAATGGTTTACAAGGGGTCTTCTATAATGATCCTTCAAAATCTCTTGATTTGATTATTGATATCAAAACTAACGGTAATGATACACTGCCATTAATATTGAAAAATTTGAAACCATTGATCAGCAAAAATTATTTAAGTTATTATAATACCACTTCTGAGAAATTCAACAAAGGTCCATTGACAATAACAATAAGTGGTAATATTCCATTTGAAAAAATTCAAGAGCAAAATATAAGATATACATTCATTGATGCACCATTGAATGATCCTGATTTTAGTGAAAAATTCAATAGTACCAATTCCATATATGGCTCATCATCCTTAGAAAAAATAACCGGATCAAAATCAGCATTGGGTTTCAATGGATTAGATGATGATCAGAAAACCAAGATTAAAGAAGTTATAGATATAGCACATGCACAAAATATCAAAACAAGAATATGGGATACACCAAATTGGCCAGTATCTGTGAGAAATTCAGTTTGGAAAGATTTATTAGAATTGGGAGTGGATTTGTTGAATGCTGATGATTTGAAAGGAGCTGTTATGTTTTAGCAATTAAACAGAATGTGTAATATCTTGATATAATGCACCATCATTACATGGGCCATAATTTGTAGACCAACTCAATTGTAACCGTTTAGTTAAGCTAAGAGCTTTTAACATTATCGAGATTTTTCGTTTTGACACAATCTTTTGTACCCAAGTGATCTCGGGCAAAAAGTGTGGCGCCGAGTTCCAAATCACGAATAATTATGTAATAATATTATCAAAATTCAATTATTGTCTGCCTACAAAGTTCAAAGGTGCCAAAAGAAGGTGGCTTGAACTCGTTCCACGGTGATAGGACCCTTAAAGAATGAATCAAAATTCAATCCAAGACTTATTGCTTGAATGCTAAGAGATAATACCTACAATGAATCTCTGAAAAACAGCATCAACTTGTGTTGCATTGTTTGAAATTATTCAAAGGAGCCACTGATTATACAATATCACCAATAAAGGTACAGTACTGTGGTTTAGATGCTTGGATCCCTAAATATCTTTGAACTTTAAATTGGTGATGTGGGTGAGTTAAGACTTGGTGTGCACAGAATTCTTGGTAATTTTCAGCTATATATGAATAAGTGAAAATGTATCAATGAACACATCTGGTAAAGAACTATGGTACTTATCAAATTCACCTCAAGATGTCAAAAGAAGAGACAGTAATTGATGAGATAGACGTTTCTAGAAGTCCATCAGAACATGATCATAATAAAGAAGACAATTCAAAAAAGGTCTCTTATAAAGAAGCCGACGAGCTACTTAAATTTATGGAAGAGCATGAGCCTAATTATGTTGAGCTAACAGAAGATGAAGAGAAGAAAGTCTTAAGAAAAAACTTTACTATGGTGTTATTTTTGGTTTCTCTGGTCACTTTGATTTTGTTTATGGATAAATCAACAATTGGTTATACCACAATCCTAGGTATTTATAAAGATACAAGTTTGACAAAAGGCGGGTTTAATAATTTAAATTCAATCTTTTATGTTGGTTACTTGGTTGCTCAATGGCCATGTCATATCTTAATGCAAAAATTACCAATAGGTAAATATCTAGCAGGCTCTATATTCATGTGGGCTATTATCATTGGAGGTACTGCTGCTTGTAAGAATTATAGTCAGTTGATGGCATGTCGTTTCCTTTTAGGTGCATCTGAAGCTGTTGTTACGCCAGCGTGTGAAATGACATTAGGTATGTTTTTAGATACAAAACAAAGAGAAATTGCACAACCAATTTTTTGGGCTTCAGCATCAGCTGCTCCATTTATCTCAAGTTTTATAGCTTTTGGATTGTTGAAAGCTGAACATTTAATGTCAACATATCCATGGAGAGTCTTTATGGCTGTTAATTCTGGTCTAAGTTTATTCTTATCAATTGCAGTTTTCATTTTATACCCAGATAATCCTTCAAATGCTAAATTTTTAACAAATAATGAAAAAGTGTTCATCATCAAGAGGATTCAAGAGTCAACAAAATCATCAATTGAACAGAAAACAGTCAAAAAGCATCAAATTATTGAAACTCTAAAAGACCCAATTTCTTGGTTATTTGCTTTCCAATCTTTCACATTAATGTTATCAAACTCATTAACTTATCAACAAAATCAATTATATGTCGACATTGGTGTTGATAATTTAGGATCATCACTAGTCTCAGCAGCAGGTTCAGTTTGGAATGTTTTGTTATACATAATTTTTGCCTTTGTTATCAAAAAATTCCCCAATCAAAATGCTTATATTGGTTGTGTTTGTTTAATCTTACCAATCGCTTCAAGTATTGCAATGTGTACAATCCCATGGGAGAAGAAATATGCTCTATTGGCAAATATGATTCTTGCTGGTTCATCAAAAGGTATCACTTATATTGTCGCTTTAGGTTGGACAACTTCAAGTGCTGGTGGTTATACAAAGAAACTTTATAGAAATGTTATGTTTATGATTGCTTATGCGATTGCAAATATAATCAGTCCAAATTTATGGAATCCAAAGAATAGTCCAAGATATTATACCTCATGGATAGTTCAAATAATTGTTGCATTTTTTTTAAATGGTGTTATTTTGCTAACCATAAGATATATTTTGAAGAAAAGAAATGAAGAAAGATTACATGCTACTGATTTTGAAGATGATTATTACGTTGAGAATGATGAAGGAATATCAGAAAAAGTTGATATTGCCATGTTGGATCTAACTGATTTGGAGAATAAGAGATTTATATATCCTTTGTGATTGAGTTAATATAGCTACAATGCTTGTAAATATGTTATATTTTTAATAAAAATTTCTATATAATGCTTTTTTTAATCAACTTCTCAAATAATACACCTCCAGATGCCGTATATGACAAGATAAGTTCTTGGGCTTCACCTTCTGTTAAACTTTGAACCATTCCCATCATTGGAATTAATTTAGCTGGTGATGTCTTTGCAATTTGACTTTCAATTACTAAATGAAGTAAAAAAGTTTTAGATGATTCAGAAGCTGGTAATGATCTCCATTTTGAATTTTTAGTAAAATCATCAGAACTCACTCCTTTGACAAATTTATCAACGTATGATAAAGGTATCACAATATCTCTTGATAATGGCATTAATAAAGAGTTTTCATAATCATCTAGATTACTTCTAAACCTTCTTTGTTTTGAATCTTTAGATCCTTGGAAATCAAACTTAAATTTTGGATGTTCAGCGTTTTTCAAAGTATGTAAAGATAATGAATAAACTAGAGATTTTTTGTCAAAGTTTCTTTCAAATGCCTTTTTACTTGTATAAACTTTATCAATACTAACATGTTTCAAAAATCCTCTTTTGATCCCTTCTCTATGTCTTTGTAATTTTATATGTGAGTTAATAGGAGTTGATGATGAATCAGGATTTGAGATTATCCAAGTATCCTCATCAATTTTAAGCCAAGGGTATAATGAGTTTTTCACTAAGAATAAATCATTTGTCCAAGTATCAGCTCCTTTATTTCTAAAATCATTTAGACTTTTATACGTGGAAAATTCAAGTATATTTTGATCAAAAGCTTCTGGAACATAACTGAGTTCTTTTGAATTAAAATTGGAATTCACATCAATCTCAAGATCATCAGGGGTTCTTTCATCAATATCTTTCCCATCTTCATTAGGGTATTTAGCGGACTTGATTATTTGTACTGAAGTGTTTTGTGATTTGGTTCCTTTACTGTATTGAAAGAAATTTCAGGATTTTTTGAAGATGGTGTTTTTTTTTTCTTATCAGCAAAATGATCAATTATTTCAGAGTTATATTTTAAATTATGCAAAGAAGGTAATGAAATAACATCAGAATTATTTATACCAACAAAATCAATAATATGACAGACATCCTTACCATCATGTTTTCTTAAACCTCTTCCAATCATTTGTGCCAATAGATTTTTTGATTTTGTAGGACGAACCATTAAAATACTATCAATATTAGGGATATCAGTCCCTTCTGTGAATACACCACAATTGATCAATAAATTAGTTTCACCATTTTTGAATCTTTGAACTGCTGGTTCTCTATAATGTCTACTGGTTCTAGCTGTAACATAGTCAACTTTGACTCCTCTATCATGAAATAACTTGGCTAGATCTTCAACATGTTTTATATCAACAGCGAATACCAAAGTAGATTTTATTCCTCGGGTTTCAACAAGATTCAAATAAGTGTCAACAACAAGTTTGTTATTTTCAATCTTATTAACTTCTCTAGCAAGACTTGGTAAGGCATAATCACCACCAGAAATTGTAGTTTGAACTTCCGCCAAATCAGCATCTTTTAATTTCACAGTAGTAACTTTAGCATCACAAAGATATTTTCTACTAACCATAAACTCCAAATCAATATGAAATGCAATTTCATCAAGAACATTACTCAAATCTTTATCATCATCTCTTTGTAAAGTGGCTGAAAATCCAACACAGCAACATCAGAATTTGAATCCTTAACATCAAAATGATTAAATACTCTAAGGTAACTATTAGTAACAGCATGATGTGCTTCATCAACAATTATCAATTTAAAATCCTTTGGGTTTAGAGCTCTGAGTCTTTGATCATTTTGTAAACTAGAAACTGAGGCAACAATAATATCATCATCATCAGTAGCACTTGATTCATCAGACATAATGATTCCAACTTTTTTATCTGGATTGATACTTCGACAAGTTTTAGCAGCTTGTAAAATCAACTCTTTTCTATGTGCTAAGATCAAAGTTTTATCACCATAACCCTTTCTAGGTTTAACTTGATTCAATAAATGTGCAAAAACAACAGTTTTACCACTACCAGTTGGTAAAACAGCACCGATTCTTCTTTTGTTTTCTTCAAGTGCTTGCAAACATGATTCTATACAATCTAGTTGATATTCTCTCAGTTCAATGTTATGTGGAGTTTGAGAAAGGTTTGGTGTGAAAATGGGTGTAGCATTAGCATTGAAATTATGAAATCTTTTCAATGTTGGAAATGATTTAAATTTTCTTATTAAGCCCACTCGAGAACGAAACAAAAACATTGTGAAAGGATTCCCCTATTCCTTGATAAGCTCCAATAAACCATGATTAAAAGAGTTTATTTCTTGAATACCTTAGATATTGATCTTTTTATGCTTTTGAAACTGATTTTTTTTCAAAAGCCAGACTCGAGTTATCAAAATGTATGACTGGTCACATTGTAATTGAATTGAGAAACAACATTTCATATAAGGCCCATTTATTTACCGGGAAAGCCTCCTAATTTCTACCTGGATATATCAAGCATAGATAAATCATAAGCCTTGCAATTTATCAAATTCTCTTTTGTATATCTAAATATTAACAAATAAAATTATAATTACATTGATCTTATTATTCAAAGCCGGTAAGGGACACACCATAATAAGCCAACAATAAGTACTTATATGGATATCAAAGCATATTTCAAAGCAAATCTGTATAGCTACTGATATTCATAGCCATCCCAAAATCAGCTAAACTGTTATCTATCAACCTTGAATCTCCAAAAAAGATGGATTCAGTTTTTTTTAATGATGGCTTGGTTTTGAAATGTATAATATTATACTTTGATTTATCACCTCCAAACCGATTGAATATAGTGCCATCAACCGAATAAACGACATTACGATCCCGTCCTATAATAATAACGTCATTTTCATCATTCCATAATATTGTTGTATAATATAAAGTTTCAATTTTCCAGCCTTGATCATGTGCAGTTTTAACAATATCATTCCATTCTTTAGGATCTTGTGGAGGTTTCAATTTAAAATCACCATGCCATAAAATCATAAATTTTTTAGGATCAACCTTACCCTTAAGCAGTAGGCCATTTATCAAGGCAATACTAGCTATATTCAATATGATACAATTTGTATTTCCAAGTGGTTGACCAACTATTGTATTACTGCAAACGTGGTTTAAGCCACCACCAATAAAACTTAGCCCAACTGTCAAAAGTGCAGCTGCTGCAAGTCTCATCTTGAGAAGGTCACTCTTATAGTTGGAAAGAACTAAACGTATTTCATCCCGGCTTGTTTCATTGATTGGATAGTTATCAATGGCTTTGTAAAGTTGAAACTCAATACTTTCTTGATTAGTTGACAATGCAATAACGAAAACCACACATAAAAGAACCACAATAAAACGATTGTGAAGCATCCTAAAGGAACAACCTGATAAATATTGACTCAAATGATGAGTTTTCAATTGAACACCCTAGAGATATTTGTACAAGGGCTACTTGATGAGTCAGGAGTCAGGAGTTCTATTTACAATAGTCAATGAACAATGGACTTTTTCTTATCCGGGATCGACTCGAGCTCCCATAATTATCACCATGGCAACGCTTTAATACAAGTTAGAAATTAATTAGCGTATAAGGTTATAACTTTTCAAATCTACACTACAATCATTGATATCAGCTAAAAAAGAGCTAGAGATCTCTTTATATTTGAATTCTATGAACACCAAAATAATTAGTTATATCAATTTGTGATATCTATAACCTCATTATGTTCCGTAACTTTACCAGCAAGGGCTTGATCTTCAATATAATCTCTTTTTCTTCTTTGATATCTATCAAACCAAAGTACAACAAAACCACTTAATAAACTAATAACTGCAATTCCCAATGCTATTCTTGTGCCTTTCTCATATCTTGGAGCATAATCAGTATTAAATACAGTTGTAGAGAAAGCTGTACTTGGTCCAATATTGATCAAATTTAAAGAACCTAAAACAGCAGCTCTTAATTGATTATCTTCTCTTGTCATTTCATTTGTCCATGAACAACATAATGTTGAAATTAATCCACTGATACCGCTAGTGATATATGCATAAAATTGAGCACCACGAGGAACATCCCATTTAACTAAAATTGACAATGCAATGACCCATATACTATTTGCAACTGTCATGATTTCCCAATATCTTCCCAAGATATCAACTAGTAGACCACCCACAATACATGCAACAACGTTGAATGCTGATTTTGTTGTTGGGATATTATTTCTTTGGTAGACGTTATAACCCTGTGCTTTCAACACGATAGCCCAATAAGAAGTTGCAGTACTTGGTAAATGACCAACACAATAATAAAAGACAAACACATAAAATTGCCATGATGTAAACATTTTTTTAACAACTTTTAAATCAAATTTATTACCATTTTCAACTTTTTTAATAACTCTAACACGTTCAGCACAAAAATCAAGATCTTTTTGAGATAAAATTTTACTTGGTTTAGCTTGATTTGGAGAATCTGGAAGAATAATATACCCCAAGACTGCAATTGGAACAGTAATAATAAAATCAATAACAAAAATCCATTTCCATCCCGGTAATCCTGCTTTACCATTTAATGTTTTATAAACACCAGATTGGATATAACCACCAAACATTTCACCAAGAGCTGATATTATAGTGTTAGTTTGTCATTTTTCAGATGATGATACGTTTGTTTTCTACTTACCCCCAGAGGCAATGAAAAGAGCAGTTCTAGAACTTATTTCTTCTTTAGTATACCAAGTTCTGAAAATTGTTAGTATTACTCAATAAAGCCGTAAACGTATAACTTTATACTTACCCTAGAATATAGTGTAAAATTGGGAAACAACCACCCTATTGATTATGACGTTAGTACACTTGATCAAATCAGCTAATGAAAAATATGAAACTCACTTCTAAGGCACCTTGAATTGTTCTAACAATCATTAAAGTTTTGAAATTTTTACAAGTAATAACCAATAAACACATTAACCCCCAAAGAATTTCAAGAAGTGGTAATAAAATATGAGGTTGAACTCTTGTGATTAAAACTGTCAATGGTAATCCACAAACTGAATATACAATATAAAATGAACTATTCAACCAATTATACATGTTACCATGTAAATTCAAATCTTCCTTCATACCAGAAACATAAGCATTGGAAACATTAGATTGATCAAGATATCTTATAAAGAAACTTAGACAAACATAAGTTAAAATAATACAATCTAATTTGAAAACTAATCTTTTTTCATATTTTGAACGACCTGGTGGATTCCAAAAGAATGCTTTTTTCTTATCTTTGGATGATCTTGGATTCTTTAAAGTCCAAAATAATTCCCATCTTTTCTTGAAAGGGATATTGAATTCATCAAAATCAATTCTACCAACTGAATTTTCATCACCAGAAGATTGTTCTTCAATATTAACATCCAAAGCGTTTTTGGAATCAACGTCTTCCAACTCTTTATCTTCTTTCTTCACAGTAGTCATTTTGATACACCTCTGATCTTCACATGTTGTATTAATGAAATCAGATCAATTTGAATATTCTCAGTAATACTTATATATTAGAATGTATATCAACAATCAAGATATCAAGATCCACAATCCACAATCCACAATCCACCCTGTGCCATATTAAACAAACAAAGCAGCATTATCAGTAATTTTGAAACCAAACCTGGCTTATCAGCCGATAGGAGTGCTGTATGTGGATCCTACGTCCCTTTAATTTTCTCAAATACCGTTATGCCACAGTACATATATCTCATATCATCATATCACAGTATCATAGTACCATAAAACTCCGAAACTCGAAACTTCTTTGAAAGTTGTACCACTGTCCACAGCTTGTAACTTTTTCAAATCTTCAAAAAAGAAGTAAAGCCACTGTTATAGATATCACATCATGTCGATCCCAGTTGTATCCTATTTCCTGGAGTCGAATGAATCATGATATTGTGTTCCATGATCCATCCGTTGTACTTGTGTGATATTGTCAACTTATTGTTGATAAACTTTATAAAGACTCTTGCTGAGCTGATTTATGCATGGCCTAGCGTTAAAGCTTATCAGGATTCAGTACTAGTGATTATTATTTGCTTATATACTAGATCTCATAATGACCATGCGCTATAACCATGGATTTACCCTGCTTCCAATGAGTAAATGTTGAACTTGCTGCTAATTTATCTCAAACTTATCGAACTCACCCTTGAAATTAGTGTAATTTTCGTCTACTTTGATAATCATTGATAATTTACATCATTACTTCACTCATAACTTCGGCACATTCTTTGAACAATACCTTATGCAAATTATACCAGTTACTAAATCTTTAAACGGAGGATAATCTTCTCGGTGTTTATTCCTAATGGTGAAATGATCCGGTTGAGATGTAATGAGATAATATTGAGATACATAACGTTCTCTATTGTTAAAGTATAGCTTAGACCCTTTGTATTGTTCTCAATTTGAGCAGGTGATCATCAGTAGGACTTTATGATGGAGAAGTATATAAGGAGACATTATTGTCTTTAATATATTGACTAATAGACATGGTTTGTGAAGCTAATTCAAATTCACAAAAAACTTGACAAAGATCAATGCATTTCTATAAGTTATTGATTCCAATTACATTCATCACAATATTAGCTTTCAGTGGTTCAATACAAGCTCTACCTGTTCCACAGGATGTATCCGAAAGTATTATGGCTGAAGAGGTTCCTATTGTTAGCAATTCAAGTATCATTGATTCAAATCACACAATAGAGGAAACAACTGCGTTTAATAGTTCAGCATTGAATGATGATGAGAAACCAAAACCAAAAGAAGGACTGCAAAGGCAAGATTTAAATCTCATAATAATTTTTTCTTCGGTTTTTGGGCCCATAATTTATCTTTGTTTTATTGGAGGGACACTTTCCCTTTATGCACGAAACCAATATTTGAATTTCTTTGAAATGATTGAGTACATCGGAAGAGATGTTGAAAAAAAGAAACAATCATGGTTTTGGTTTTTGGTGAGAGTTCTTTTCAGTTGGAAAACTTTAGGTGTTTCGATTATTAGTATTCCTTACATACCGTGAGTATTCATAATTTAGAGAATTAAAACGTCTAGACGTATCAGATTTACTAACTTTTATATTAGAGCTGGTATAGTTGCTGGTTTGGGGCTTGGTGCGTGGTATGGAGGAAAAGCATTATGGATATCATTTAAATATTTGATAAATGGGCCAATCAAGGCATTCTTCAAGCTGAAATTTGTTAAAGGGTTCTTCTCAATAATTGCAACTCCATTTAAAAACAAAGAATATCCTTCCCTTGATGATGAGTCAAATAATTCTAAAGAAATATCTACAGGTAATATTTCCAATAAAGCTCAAGGTAAAATTGTCAAAAGATCACAAGTCGATCAATATAATTTCAATGGAATATCTCTAAGAACATCAGCAAATGATATTTTCTCTCCAGAGTTTCAATGCTGTACAGAATTGACAGGAGATGATTTATATGCGGCATGTCCTGAACATTCAACAAACCTACAGTCATGCTCTATTTGTCTTGAGCAATTACGTCCAGAGGACATTTTGTTGTTATTGCCTTGTAACCATGCTCATCATCGTGATTGTTTATATGATTTTAAAAGATCAACTGTACAAGAAACACACCCAAATGAAGTTGTTATGTTTAGATGTCCAAGTTGTCAATTGAATCTTGTCAGATTGTATCAATATTATGTTGATCATGATTTGGATTTCAAAAAAGTTAAGTTTGACAATAGAGGCTGAATAATATCGTGAGTTATAAGCTGTCCTATAAAATAGTTATTAATATATATGGATCTTTAATTTATATATTAATATCAACATATTCGGCTATACATCTGAGGTTAGCAATTGTTCTACATTCCCCTTTTTCAATTAAAATATTAGAGTACGTACTCTTAATTCTTTTAATATAACCCAAAGGCGCTCTGAATGTATTTCACGTCATTCACGTCGCAATTGTATTATATTGCACGACGTTGAATTATCGACTAATTTAAACAATTTATTATAATGCCGTTAAATATTTGAAGCCCTCAATGACGTTAACTAGCTGTGGGATATTAGCTTATGGGATTAATGAAACACGCCCAGTCTATCAAAATAGCTCTGATTATAGTATACCATGTGCGTGATCTATGATGATCTGAAATCCATAACTGTATATATATAACTGTTCTGATAATTTTATAATATATTGGAACTTGGTAGTACCGATATTTCACTGAGCTGTTCGCTTTTAAGGGATTTTAAGGACGGAATTAATATTCAAACTACAGTTAGATTAATACTGTAAAATTTCGGACTCTTTATTACAAATCTTATTTTGTCCACAATTCAAATTTGAAAATTTGAAATCAGAATATAACAAAGAACAGTTTAATATATAAGGATATTTTGCATAATAAGGATATTTTGCATAATATAGATTTCACCCCAGCTGTAAATATTGATGATTAATTAAAGATGTTATTGTTTGAGGTACTGTAAGAGGATTAGAGCGGCCAGATCAACACAACAGTACTAATCTGTGGTGTCATGATTAGTACACAGTATTTTACCATGATGGATTCAAAATTATATAAAGAGGTAAACAATTCCACATTTATAACAGCCAGATATAAGCAATCATCCAATTAATAGGAGTATCAAAGATTATCACACATTCAACAAATCTAACATCAATATGGGAAAAGTTTATTTCATTGCAGGTGCCACTAAAGGTATTGGTCTTCAATTAGCTACTCAATTATCTCAAGCAGATTCATCAAATACCGTTATTGCAACAGCTCGTAACACTAACAGTTCAAATAAATTGAATGGATTGGTTTCAAAACAAGAAAATGTTCATATTGTCAAATTAGATTTATCTTCTGAAGAATCAATCAATGGTATTGATGAACAAATTAGCTCTTTAGTCTCCAAGACTGGTATTGATGTTCTTATTGTTAATGGTGCACTTGGTGATTCAACACCTTTCAGAGATTTGGATAGAAAAACTTATATTGATCATTACTTAGTGAATGTTTTGGGACCTATTCAAGTGGTTAATGTCTTACACAAATATCTTGTTAAAGCATCAACAAAGCAAATTTTCTTTACTTCAAGTGCTGCTGGTCAAGTTTCTAGCTTTATACCATTTGAAACAGGTGCTTATGGTCATACTAAAGCTGCTTTGAATCATAGTGCTTTACAATTATCTGTTCATTATAAAAATGAAGGTTTCACTGTTATCCCATTACATCCGGGTATTGTTGATACAGATTTAGCTAATGCAGCTTTTGATAAATTACCCGAAGAACATGCTGCTCTTGGTAAAACTTTCCGTGATCAATTTGTTTCACCTGCTGAAAGTGCTTCTCATATTATTTCAAATATCATTAATAAAGTCACTGTTGAAGATTCTGGTAAGTTTTTCAACTATGATGGAACTGTTCTTCCATATTGAACGTTAGTATACATTATATAATAGCTAATTTTAATAAAGTTAAATTGAAATTGAATTGCTAGCTCCATATGCTTGATGATAATGTAGCTCAGTAGTTGTATGTATAGTCTGTTTATACGTAATAGCTAGCAGCCGATATACTTCTGGTATACTTTATATATTTATGTACCAGATTTGGATTGTTTCGATCGAATACCAAATTCATGCCCATAGTATATATATTTGACAGTTAGTTATTGTTCATACGGTTAAGATTTTGTGATATAAGCAGTCATGGTAATCAGTAATCAAATGAGACTCATAAAAGTGCTTTGGAGTACCTTTATATAATTACTATATCTTTCAGTCTAAACATATTGATCGGATTATTCACACAATAGCAAGCTAACTTCTTATAAATATATAAAATATATGTCAACATAATCATATAAGATTTAATAATACACTCGCAATTAAGAGATTTTAATGGAATTAACCTTCAAATAACACTTCAGTTCATGTACTGTAATCCGGACATTGGCGGGTTACTAAATATTACAAATCATATACCATATTCGAGGATTACTTCTCTTAATAGAAATCAGATCTAATAACAAAACACACCTATAAAGTTGAGAAGACACAATCGTTCTGAGTAATTGATGATTAATTAACGATGTTCATGGTTATATCGTCATTAGCTACAAGTTTATTTATCCGGTGAATATAAAGAGGTATACATTCCCACCTTCAACTAAGCTAACATGCATTTATCAATATATTCGCATAATTCTTTAATATGATATTCAGCTATTAAAACAATATTATAATATAATGGGAAAAGTTTATTTTATTGCAGGTGCTACTAGAGGTATTGGTCTTGAATTAGCAACTCAATTAGCTGAAAAAGATTCTTCAAACACTATAATTGCAACAGCTCGTGATACGAAAAATTCAACTGGATTGAACAATTTGGCTTCAAAGAATTCAAATGTTCATATCATCCAATTAGATTTATCTTCTGAAAAATCAATCAATGGTATAGATGAACAAATCAACTCATTAATTTCAGAAATTGGTATTGATGTTTTCATTGCAAATGGTGCACTTGGTGATAATACACCTTTCAAAAATTTGGGTAGACAAACTTATATTAATCATTATCTAACTAATGTTTTGGGTCCAACACAAGTGATCAATGTATTGTACAAATATCTTATCAAGACACCAACAAGACAAATTTTCTTTGTTTCAAGTATTGCTGGACAAGTATCCACTTTCATACCAATAGTAAGTGGTCCTTATGGTCAAACCAAAGCTGCATTAAATCATACTGCTTTACAATTATCTGTTGAGTATAAAGATGAAGGTTTCACTATTATACCAGTACACCCAGGAGTTGTTGATACAGACTTAGCTAATACTGCTTTCAAAAAACTACCAGAAGAGCTTGGTAAGCCTTACCTTGATCAATTCATTTCACCTACTGAGAGTGTCTCTGGTATCATTTCAAATATCATTGATAAAGTTACTGTTGAAGATAGTGGTAAGTTTCTCAACTATGATGGAACTGTTCTTCCATTTTGAGCTTTTAAAATATACATATGATAGTCAGTGCATCTGTATTAGTTGGAAGCTAAATATTCGATATTGATATCATATGATTGCATGTATAGATCAATTAACGTTTTCTAGAATATTATTTTCGACAACAGCATTATTGAGCTGCCAGCTGTAACTTATATAAAAGAGAGGAAGAATATCATCAAATTATGTATTAGGTTGTTTAATAGAACATCCTTCATTTGTCTTACTACAAGTACTATAAAGTAACGTTTGCTATTGATAAGAACTATTGACCAAGGGTAGAATTGTCTACATCTTAGCTTCAACTTCAAATAAGGTCCTTCGGGTTCCAATTTCTTCCATCAACCATATATTTATGTTTAATATTAGGCTGGTAAGCTGATATTCTAGTGATTAAACAGTACTCTAGTAGCCTTAAGGTCAATACTTTTATGGAATGAGCTAGGCTTTAATCTAACTAAGCTTGTCAAAGTATATCAGCCCGGAGCTTGTGGAAGTTTCGGTAATAAGCTAATGTTATTATAAATCAGATATATAAACTGACAAATTGAGAGCCATTATTTTTAAATTTTAAGCTTATATATACTGTAAGTCAATATCAATAGTACCATAGGAATCACTGTAGTACGTCGATGGAATTCCGTTCAATTATTAATACTATTACAACGTCAGACATAGGCCTAATGTTTAGGGGACCCCTTACCGGTCCATATGAAAATGGAAGTCTTATATATAATATGAAGAGAGTTACATATCTCTTCACTATTAAACACATATGATCAAATTTAATCATTCAATCAATCACTAACTAAAAAGGTCAAGAATAGTTTAATATGGGGAAGGTTTATTTCATTTCAGGGGCTACTAGAGGTATAGGTCTCCAATTAGCTACCCAATTATCTCAAGCAGACTCATCAAACACAGTCATTGCAACAGCACGTAATCCAATCACTTCAACTGGACTAAAAGAGTTGGCTTCCAAGCAGAAAAACGTTCATATAATCAAGCTCGATGTTTCTTCTGAAGAGTCAATCAATGGTATTGATGAACAAATTGTTCCTTTAGCTTCAGAAACCGGTATTGATGTTTATATCTCCAATGGTGCAATTGGTGATTTAACCCCAATCCAAGATCTAAACAGACAAAGTTATATTGATCACTTCTTAACGAATGTATTAGGCCCATTGTAAATTGTCAATTTGTTGTATAAATATCTTACTAAGACTGTGACAAGACAAATATTTCTAGTCTCAAGTATTGGTGGTCAAGTTTCTGACTTTTCACCATTATTAACAGGTGCTTGTGGTATTACAAAAGTTGGTTTGAATCATGCTGCTTTACAATTATCTATTCAGTACCAAGATGAAGACTTCACTGTTATCCCATTACACCCAGGTTTTGTTAATACTGAATTAGCAAATGATGTATTTAACACATTACCAGAAAATCAATATGAAGTTGCTGAATCTTTCCGTGCTCAATTTATTACACCTGCAGAAAGTGCTTCTGGTATTATTAATAATATAATCAACCAAGTTACAATTGAAGATAGCGGTAAATTCTATAGATATGATGGAAAGATTCTTCCATATTAATTGAGTCTAATATATGATATCATATCTAGAGAGAAATGTATATGTAGAGGCGATTTGGATAATTAATGCCCAAATGTCTAGCGTGTCGACAAAGACAATTTGCTGAAGAGATTGATTGAGGTGTCAAGATCTAAGATCCAGATTTACACCGTTTATCTTTTGGATTGAACATTTGTAATATAATAGAGTCTATATATACCTGGCTTTATTACATTAATATGGAGAAATTTGGAGATATAGAGATCAATTCCACCTCTTGAACAAGGTTTCTGGTAATACTAGCTAATAGTTATAGCTATATTACCTCATGTACACATATGAGTGTTAAGAACTTTTGAAGTAGAATTCAAATCTGACACCTCACACCTCACACCACATAGGTCATAGTTTCAGGTGAAGAGTTTAATTATGCTTATTTCTCACATCTAAATAGTATACAGCCATGGTATGATCAATATTTGTAATCGGATTTTAATGGAAGTGGAAATTTGGGAGTGCATTTAATGTCATGTAAATCTTGAATTGATGCCGATCAGATCTTCTATCTAGAAATTCCAACGTCGCTGCGTTGTAGTAGCTGTGATTTTTGAGTATATGTACACATTTAGATGATGTATTTGAATGGAAGAATTTTTTTTGGTTTACAACGTATTTCAAGTGGAAGAGCGTTATCAAGTATAATGAATGGAGTCAGTACTCGCACACAAATTTGTGGATATATAGTAGAAGACTTAGATCATTGATGAAGTTTCAAGTCATTTCCAAGAATTTGATCAAACCATGAGCTATGATGTTGAATGATATCCATAAAGACCTGCGTAAGGAAGTAGCGATCAGCTTGTAACTTGACGAGCTAAACATGAATCAACGTTGTGATGCTTTGATTATGGTTGATCTTATCACATCTCTGGAACTTTGAATTTGAGATATATTAGATTATTGGTTAAATAATTGGTGTGTTTTAATATGGAAGGCATATGACTGAGGCTCAAGATTAGTTTATACTTAATGGCCACGTTGACAATTATAAGAGCATGAACGAACTTTGAAGCCAGTGTATTATTGTCAAGCTCAAAAGTATATAAGTTGGTAAAAAGTATCAAATATTAACCATATAAGATCATAAAACTCAGGTACAATTGAAACACCATACACAACATGGGTAAAGTTTTTTTCATTTCAGGTGCCACTAGAGGTATCGGTCTTCAATTAGCTACTCAATTATCTCAAGCAGACTCATCAAATACCATCATTGCAACAGCTCGTGATCCAACCACTTCAACTGGATTGAATGAATTGGCTTCCAAGAATAAAAATGTTTATATCATTAGTTTAGATATTTCATCTGAAGAATCAATTAATGGTATTGATGAACAAATTTCTTCTTTAGTTTCAAATACTGGTATTGATGTTTATATTTCAAATGGTGCTATTTGTGAGTCTGCTCCAATTAGCAAGTTGAATAGACAAGTTCATATTGATCATTATTTAACAAATGTCTTGGGTCCATTACAAATAATTAACATTTTATATAAATATCTTGTTAAAGCACCAACAAAGCAAATCTTTCTACTTTCAAGTATTGCTGGTCAAGTTGCTGATTTTGTACCAATTGCTACAGGTGCATATGGTCAATCAAAAGCTGCTTTAAATCATAGTGCTTTACAATTATCACTTCAATATAAAGATGAAGGTTTCACTGTTGTCCCATTACATCCAGGAATTGTTGATACTAGTTTAGCTGACAATATCATTAAATCATTACCAGAAGATCTTTCTGAACTTGCTAAAGCTTTCATTGCTCAATTAATTTCTCCTGAAGAGAGTGCTTCTGGTATTATTGGGAATATAATTAATAAAGTCACAGTTGAAGATAGTGGTAAATTCTATAAATTTGATGGAACAACTCTCTCATATTGAATGTATATCCATAGTTGGTATATAGATTATTAAATATATTGTATGATAATTACCACTTATATTGTAGTATTAAACTTCCTGTTAAATATCTATCTAAACCTTATCTTTATGAGCCAAAAAATCTGTAAATGATTAAAAAATTCAAGTACAAATTTACTTATACCTACCACCGGCTAAATGAAATACTTTACCCGCCCTTTTGATTTCAAATACCCGAATCAGCCACCCGCGAATTCGTTTTACATTTTCATTTTGATCTCGCGAATTTCGAATTTCCCGCGAATTCAGAAATTGTTGATTTCGTGTTTGAATAAACAATTTGGAATACACTGAAAAGTAAATCAACAGATCAATTCTGATACAGAGGCAAAGTATATTATTAGATTCTGAAAAAGATGTCAGAAGTTTACGCTACTAAAGAAGAGATCAAGAGTATATTTGCAAACTTACAGAAAGATCCTACAAACAAAGTATGCTTTGATTGTGATGCTAAGAATCCAACTTGGACATCTGTTCCTTTTGGTATCATGTTATGTCTTGAATGTTCAGCTGTTCATAGAAATTTAGGTGTTCATATCACTTTCGTTAAATCTTCAAATTTAGATAAATGGACTCAAAAACAACTCAGAAGATTTAAATTAGGTGGCAATCAAAAAGCAAGAGAATATTTTCTCAAGAATGGTGGTTCAAGATATTTAACAAAACCAAGTGATTCAAATGCTAAATATAATTCTAAAATCGCTTTGAATTATAAAACTCATTTAGATCATAAAGTTTCTAAAGATGAAGCTTCATATCCAGATTCTGTTAATTTGGAAAATATTGATTCAACTTCTTCTTCAAGTTCTTTAGGAAATTCACAATCAAATAGTACTGATGATTTCTTTGCCAATTGGGAGAAAAAACCATTAAATCAAACACCATCACCTTCAATTTCAAGACCTTTAACCCCAAATCAAACATCATCATTATCAGTTAATAATGGATCAAATGCAAGTTTATCTTCAAATCAACCTAGAAAATCATCTTCAACAATCTTGAGAAAATCAACTTCATCATCAACACAGAAAAAAGGTAGTATATTATCAGGTCCAAGAAAAACTAAATTAGGTGCTAAAAAAATCGTTGCTAATGATATTGATTTTGATGCAGCTGAAAAAGAAGCAAAAAGAGAAGCTGAAGAAACTGCTAAATTAGGTTATAATCCAAATAAAGATGAAGATCAAACAGTTTCAACTATAAAACCTAAAACAACTTCAAGTTATAATACAAAAGAACAACCATTATATCAAGAAAAAAATTCAATTAATAAAGAAACTACATCATCAACTAAAACAAATTCATCAGTTGATAAAATTACTCCAAGTTTTGCTAAATTAGGTTTTGGTATGACTGCAAATGATGCAGCAGAACAAGCAAGAAAGCAAAAAGTTGCAAATCAACCAAAATATACAGGTGAAGTTGAAAATAAATATGGTGGACAAAAAGCTATATCATCAGATCAATTTTTCGGTAAAGGTTCATATGATACAAATGCTCAACAAGAAGCTCATAATAAATTACAAGCTTTTAATAATTCACAAGCAATCTCTTCATCAAGTTATTTTGGTGAAGATGAAGAAAATTCAAATTCAAATGGACCAAATAGAGGTGCTGGAGGTGGTGATTTTACAAATTTTTCAGCTCAAACTAATGATGATTTAGCTGTATTGAAAGATGCACTTGAACAAGGTGCTAATAAATTAGGTGGTTATTTACGTGATTATTTGCGTAATTGAGATAATATTCATAATTTTTTTGTATAATAATATATTTTTGAAATGGATTTTGCTTAGAAACAATATATGAAAATGGAAAAGTAAACTTGATTTGATTTGTATATAGATCTCGTCCCAATTCGGTAATATACCCGATATGGTACATTTCCGATGATTTTTCGTATCTTTTTGGATAATAAAAACACCGTCAAAATCGTATCATTTTATAAAAAAAATTAACAGTTCATTCAAGTTTTGAGAAAAGTTTTTGTACTTGTCAATTGTTATAGACTCAATTGACTTAAACAGAAATATCATTATTATAATGTCCACAGTTGGTGTTGTTGGTGCTGGATTAGTTGGTTGTTTAGCAGCTCTTGGATTATCGAAAAAGGGTTATAAAGTTACAATTTTAGAATTAAGAGATGATCCAAGAAAATCTCAAAATAAAAATTTAAGAAGTATTAATCTAGCTGTTTCAAATCGTGGTATTAATGCTTTGGAATATGTTGATCCAGAATTGGCTGAAATTGTTCTTTCAAAAGTTATTCCAATGACTGGTCGTATGATTCATAATTTAGAAGGTGTTCAAACAAGTCAAAATTATGGATTAACTGGTAAAGAAGCTATTAATTCCATTGACAGATCTTATTTGAATGAATTATTGTTGAATGAAGTGGAAAAAGCTGGTATCACTTTAAAATTTAATCATAAATTAGATAGAATTGATTTTAATAATGATAATGGAAATCCAATATTAAAATTCATAGGTAATGAAATTGAACCATTAGAATTTGATTTTATTATTGGAGCAGATGGTTCTTTTTCAAAAGTTCGTCAAAATTTACAAAAATTTATAAGGATGGATTATCAACAAGAATATATTGATTGTGGTTATTTAGAATTATCAATTCCTGGTGGTGGTCCCCAACAAAATGAATTCTTATTAGATAAGAATCATTTACATATTTGGCCAAGAGATAAATTTATGCTAATTGCATTAGCCAATTTAGATGGTTCATTTACTTCAACTTTTTTCGCTCCATGGGATATATTAGAAAAATTAAGTAACGATGATGCTGTTTTAGAATTTTTTGAAAAATATTTTAAAGATTCAGTTGAATTAATTGGTAAAGATCATTTATTAAAATGTTTTAGAGATCATCCAAGAGGTTCATTACTTACATTAAATTGTAAACCTTATCATTTTGCCAATAAAGTAATTGTAATTGGTGATGCTGCACATTCAATGGTTCCATTTTATGGTCAAGGTATGAACTGTGGTTTTGAAGATGTTTATGTGTTATTGAAATTATTAGAACAAGAAAAAGATGTTGGAGCTGCCTTCTCTAAATATTCAGAAACAAGATATAAAGATCTTGCTTCAATTCTTGAATTAGCTAAAGAAAATTATAAAGAAATGTCACATAAAGTTAATTCCAAAGTGTTTTTATTGAAAAAACAAATTGATTTCATTTTAACACGTATCCTTAAGGATAAATGGTTACCATTATATACCATGATTTCATTTAGACAAGATATTATGTATTCAAAAGCTGTTGAAGTTCATCAAAGACAAGATAAGATTTTAAAAATCATTCAAAATGTGATTCTTGGAGCTGCTGTTTTCGGTGCTTCCAGAGTGTACAAGTACCTAACACAGAAATGAAGTGAACTAATAAGCTATATATATTAGATTATTTATATAAATGACCTGAAATGAAGTAGAATTTGAAATAAATTGATTAAGTTTATACTGATTATGTAACTTCCGCGAATTCTTATTTTTTTGGCCATTTGTTTATTATAAAGATACGAAATTTCTGAAATGAGTTGAAACACAACGAAAACCACCAAAAATCAGAGCATTGAAAAGGGTTCTTTTGAAGAAGGAAACAAGTCTTAAAGAGGTTTTGAGAAGATGGCTCTGGAAAGTCAGACAGATGGCCTGCCTGCTGAGCAGCGCAGAGGTTCTGGTTCCGGTTCGTTGAGCTCGATGAACACAGAGATAAGGCATGGTTTTGAAGTGGATAAACAGTATATGGAATTACTGGCAAATAACTTCTTTCTGTATTTTGACGACAAGAGACATCATACAAATGGGAATCCAATTACCCAGGAGGAGAAACAACAAAAATTTGATTATTATCAACCAATTCCTGATTGGAAAATCATGAAGGATCGTCAAAAAACTGTTAGTGCTGCTATAATTTTATGTTTAAATCTTGGTGTTGATCCTCCAGATGTTATCAAGACTCATCCTTGTGCTAAAACTGAAGCTTGGATTGATCCTGCTACTTATAATGATACTAAGAAGGCAATTGAAGCTATGGGGAAGAATTTACAAAGTCAATATGAAACGTTATCATTAAGAACAAGGTATAAACAATCATTAGACCCTTGTGTCGAGGATGTTAAAAGATTTTGTAATTCATTAAGAAGAAATGCAAGAGATGAACGTATATTATTCCATTATAATGGGCATGGTGTTCCTCAACCTACTCAAAGTGGTGAAATTTGGGTTTTCAATAGAGGTTATACTCAATATATCCCAGTATCTTTATATGATTTACAAACTTGGTTAGGTGCTCCATGTATTTATGTTTATGATTGTAATAGTGCAGGCAATATAGTGACGAATTTTAAGAAATTTGTTCAAAAAAGAATTGATGATGATAATGAAGGTATACATGATAATCAAGCACCATCACCAACATCGGCTTATATTGATTGTATCCAATTAGCTGCTTGTCGATCAAATGAATTATTACCAATGGATCCTGATTTACCTGCAGATTTATTCACTTGTTGTTTAACATGTCCAATTGAAATTAGTATAAAATGGTTTATTATGCAATCTCCTATTAAAAAATCTTATTATGGACCTTTATTAGATGTTGCTAAAAACAGTCCAAATGGTAATATAATTATCCCAGGGAAGTTGACTGATCGTCGTACTCCATTAGGTGAATTAAATTGGATCTTTACTGCCATAACAGATACTATTGCGTGGACTTCATTACCAAGACCTTTATTTAAAAGATTATTTAGACAAGATCTGATGGTTGCTGCATTATTTAGAAATTTCTTATTAGCTAAGAGAATTATGCCTTCATATTCATGTCATCCAATTTCTGATCCACCTTTACCAGAAATTCAAAATCATTCAATGTGGGAATCTTGGGATTTAGCAATCGATCAAGTTTTAACTCAATTATTGAAAAATTTAAATAATGAACCTTCTTCATTATTACCAACTCAAACATTATCACCACAATCATCAACTGCAAGTTTAAATACTGCAACAACTGCAATCACAAATAATCATAACAACTTAATGAATGGAAATGGTGTACCACCACAATCACAACAACAGCAACAAGGTCAAACCTCTACAACATTAGCATCAGTGGCTAACCCATTACCACCAACTACCGCTGGAACAAGTACAGTTAATGGCGTCAATACTACAGCTGCTGCTAATATGTCTGCATCTGTTGCTACTGGGAAAAGTCTGAGTAATTATCAACATTCAACTTTCTTTGAACAACATTTAACTGCATTTGAACTTTGGTTAAAATATGGATCATCAACAAGACAACCTCCAGAACAATTACCTATAGTTTTACAAGTCTTACTGTCTCAAGTTCATCGTGTTAGAGCACTGGTGTTATTATCAAGATTTCTGGATTTAGGACCTTGGGCTGTATATCTGGCTTTATCAATTGGTATTTTCCCTTATGTTTTAAAATTATTACAAAGTCCTGCATCAGATTTAAAACCTGTACTAGTTTTCATTTGGGCAAGAATAATGGCTGTTGATTATAAAAATACTCAACAAGAACTGCTGAAAGATAAAGGTTTCAATTATTTTTTACAAATGTTGAATCCAAAGGATAATTCTGGTAATACAACAAATAATGATCATAAAGCTTTATGTGCACTGATTTTAAGTCTGTTTGTTAAAGGTTTTAAAAATGGTCAAAAATTATGTTTTAGTCCTCAATTAGTTAATAAATTATTGAATTATATTGAAGAATCTGATAATCCATTATTACGTCAATGGTGTGTTTTATTAATTTCTCAATTATGGGATCAAAATTTTGATGCCAAATGGATAAGTTATAAAGAAGGTATTGTTCATAAATTATTAAAACAAGTTAATGATCCAATTCCAGAAGTTAGAACTTCTGTTATAACTGCATTTACAAATTTTTTACCTGATGATCCAGAAGAAGAAGAAATTAAAGATGAAACTAATGTTATTATGACTATTTTATCATTATCAAATGATGCAAGTCCGTTGGTTCGTAAAGAAATTATCATATTTATATCCAAGATTGTTAAAAGACATATTAATAATTTTATTGTTTGTGCATTTTATGAATTATATAATGAAATTTCAAATATTTTAGAATTAGATTTAAACAATAATAATGAAGATCATGATAAACAGATTGGTTATGGCTCAAGTTATCATATTATTTGGAAATCTTTGTTAGTATTTGCATGTGATGGTCATGATCAAAATAAAATTTATGCTGAAAAAATTATTGATTATATAATTATAAAATTAAAAGAAAGTCCACTTAGTGATGCTGCAGATGAAATGGAATTATTATTATTACAAAGAAATAATACAACATCATTAAATAATTTAGAATCAAAACAACAATTTCAACAACAAAGAATATTACCAAAACCTATTAAATTGAATGGGAATTCTACATCTTTAGATTCAACAACAAAGCAAAGATCTGTTTCTTCAAGAGTTGAAAGTACAAGAATTAATAATGGCAATTCTTCAAATTTCCTTAAGAGAACATTATCATTATCAAATATTTGGAAAACCTTAGGCTGGAATCAAGACGATGAATCAATCAATGGTAATGAACAGTTGAATAAAAATGAATCATCATTATCATCATCATCATCACATTTCTTATCCACACCACATGGTGTTTATCCACAACCTAAAACTTTAAGATTTAATTCTAAAAAATTCCAAGCTGAAGAAAGTTTAGAATTACCAATTTTATCAAAATTTTTCGAATATAGTATGGAATATTTTCAAGAACCACAAATGAGGAAAAGTGAAATTGATGAACCTGGTAGTTTAGAATATACTCAAAGAATTTGGAGACGTAATAGAAATGAATCTATTATAAATGAAACTCAACCACAAAAAAATTTATCATTAAGAGGTGATTGGAAAACAAATGTTGCATTTTTAAATAATAAAACTCAACCAAGAATATTAAAATTTTCTCAATTTGAAAATTATTTAATTAGTTCAGATGATCGTGATAATTTAACAGTTTTCGATTGGGAAAATAAAATTCAATTATCAAAATTTTCAAATGGTAATCCATTTGGTACAAAAATTACAGATTTAAAATTATTAAATGAAGATGATTTACCTTTATTATTAACAGGTTCATCAGATGGTATTTTGAAAATTTATAAAGATTTCCATTCAACTGATCAATCAAGATTAGTTACATCATGGAGAGGTTTAACAGATTTATTATTAACACCAAGATCCACGGGGCTTTTAACAGAATGGCAACAAAGTAGAGGTTCATTACTAGTAACTGGTGATGTTAAAGTTATTAGAATTTGGGATGCACCAAGAGAATTATGTGTTGTTGATATTCCAGCACGTTCATCAAGTTCAATCACATCAATAACTTCAGATCAAGTTGCAGGTGATATATTTGTTAGTGGGTTTGGAGATGGTTCAATAAGAGTTTATGATCGTAGATTAGATCCAAGAGATTCAATGGTTAAATTATGGAAAAATAATGTTGGTAATTCCAAGAATTCTTCAGATTTAAATAGATCATGGATAACAAATGTTTCAATGCAAAGAGGAGGATATAGAGAATTAGTTAGTGGATCATCAAATTCAATTATCAACTTGTGGGATATTAGATTAAATGAACCAGTATTAACTTTTAAATCACATGAAAAAACAATGACAAATTTACAAATTCATGAACATGCACCAATTATTGCATCAGGTTCAAGAATGATTAAAATTTGGACTACAAATGGAGATTTAATTTCAAATATTAAAAATCCAAATGGTGGATTTAATACATTACAAAATAGAACACCATATATTTCTTCATTATCATTACATCCTCATAGAATGATGTTTGCAGCTAACAATACACATGATCCTTATATTAGTGTTTATAAATGCACAGAAACCATGCAAGATTGATTGAATAAAAACAAAAAAAAGCATAACAAAGGAATGATTTATATATGTAATATTTAATGCACAAAGTTTAATTTATTTATTATGAAATAATATGTTATTGTATAAAAAATTTTAAGCAAAAGCAACTTTCTTCTTTTTTGGGGTTTCGGAATCATCTTCAACTGAAGGTTTTGATAAGATTTTAGCTCTTTTTCTTCTATCTTGTCTTGCTTTTGAAGCTTTATTTTTCAATTCTGATTTTTTATCTTCTAATTTATTTTGTTTTTTCAATTCTTTTTCTTCAATTTCTTTCTTCTTTAATTCTCTAATTTCTTCTAATTTTTGAGCTTTTTCTAATTTAGAATAATCTCTTTTTTCATCTTTTAAGATAACTTCATTTATAATTCTATTTATTTGAGTTGAATCTTCAGGATCTTCATTAACAAATTTTTTACCCTTTTTACCTCTAATTCTTTTAACACCTGGAGTTATAGCTCTATTTAAAACTGGAATATCAAGATCTTTTTCATCATATACTTTCTGTTGAGGTTTTTTACCATAAAGCCTTATCTTTTGTTGTTCTTTTTTAACATCTTTTTTACTTGGTTTTCTAACTCTAGCTTTTTCAGTTTGATTTGATGTAAAACCCAATCTATTTCTTGCTTGAGAATCTTTGAAAACTTCAGATTCGATGGATCTTGTTTTATTTTGAGTGGCACTTCTCTTTGCTGTCTTGGACTGTCTTGGAGCCATAATTTACTATGATATTTCTTCCGTTCTTTATAGTTTCTACTTGATAAATTAATTATGTCTCATAAAGAAAAAGCTCATCGCATGTATATTAAAAAAAAAAATTTATGATAACCGTTTTCGCGGAGATCACATAATCAATTATGTAATCAATATAAAGTATAACCCGTATTTTCAACTAAACTCTTAATGATTTTCACGTTCAAGCACTAATTTATTGAATCTTTTAATTGCTGGGAACCCTTCAATCAATCCTGCAATGTACCATTCAATCAAGAAATCAGGTGGGACTCTATATTTGTTCAATTTTGGTCTAAAGATGAATAAATTTTCTAATAAATGAGCACCAAGGGTTACATAAGTTATATTTAATGAATTTTTTTGTAACCAATCAATTGAATTTGATGATAAATATGATGTTGTATAACTGTTATGTAAGATAGATGGGAAAAAATAACTTAATAATGGTAAATAAATGATAAAAATTAAAATCAAATTATAAACACCTGGATATTTTATATCAGAAATTTGAAAATGTGCATATCCACGTTTATTTGCTGCAAATTTTGCCATTTCCACTAACTTAACTCTTGCTTCTGATAAATCTGTTAAAGGAGGTTCAAATGGGATTGGTTTTTCAATAACAAAATCTAAATCATCATGTGTAAACGTGATAACCATATGATCTAAATCAATATGGGTCATTTTAACATTGCTAATTTTCTTGTTGATTATGACATTCCCATACACATTTAGGTAATCTTCAATTGCCAGTCTATGAGACTTGTTCATATGACTTAGGATTCTAACTTC
Organism: Hansenula ciferrii; assembly: GCF_000313485.1. NCBI lineage: Eukaryota > Fungi > Ascomycota > Saccharomycetes > Phaffomycetales > Wickerhamomycetaceae > Hansenula > Hansenula ciferrii. The sequence goes on from NW_011887686.1 coordinate 83,913, forward strand.
AGCCATTGTGAAAGATATCTTTGTGTACTCCTTTTGATTGACTTTCTGGTGATTCGAGTGTGGATTCTTTTGAGATTTTCAACGGTATAAACGAAATCACCGAGAAGTGTTAAGAGCACGGATCTATAACCAAATATATTTTATTTACTAAACATATTCTATACACACTATTGCATTATAAGGGTGATCAAGTGAATAGTTGTACTACAATATTCCTTCATCCTTCAACTTGTTTTCAAAATCTTCTCTCGACTCATCCTTGGTCCATCTATATTGATACCCAGGATGATCTTTTGGTAAGAATGAATGGTCCTTTTGTTGATATAAGTTTTCTCTAAAAGTTCCATTTGGAACTGGATAATCATACCAAAATAAACCTCTTTTTTGTAATTCAGGTATCAATATCTCAACAATGTCCTCTAATGACTCTGGGAATACACTTTGTGAGAAATTAAACCCATCAATATCATAAAGTTCAACCCATTCTTCAATTATATTGGCAACTTCTTCACCTGTACCAACAAGTAATTTAGTATATTCTTTACTATTTTCAAAGATTTTCCGCCTTGAAGTAGTCTTGGTTGTTGAATTAAGAGTATTTTTAGTTAACCCAATACTGGCATTGTTTTTCCCAACTTCTTGGCCAAATGGTTCATCCCATTCATACTTATCCAAATTTATCCCTGATTGACTACTAAACATTATTTGTGAACCTTCTGGATTCGCATATGAGCTATAGTCTTCCCATTTATCAATAGCTTCTTGATGAGTTTTACCTAATATTGGTGCAGCACTAACCAAAAATTTAATGGAATATGGATCTCTACCATAATTTTGAGCTAATTGTCTAATTTCTTTAATACTTTCACCACTTTGACTTAAATTATTACCAGAACCAACAAAGATTATCTCTGCATTCTTTGCAGCAAATTCTTTACCTTGTTTAGATGTACCAGCTTGAATAATCACTGGGAATCCTTGTGGGATAATTGAAGTTATAGATGCACCATTTAATTTGAAAAATTTACCATCATGTTCAATATTCCTAACTCTTGATGAATCAACATAAACACCTCTAGATTTATCTTTGATCAATGCATCTTCTCTCCAAGATGATAATAATAATTTATAAACAATTTCTAAATATTCTTGAGTCTGAGCATATCGATCTTCATGAGCTAACAATTCACCACCATTTAACAATTGTCTACCAACAGATGGAAGATAACTAGCAACTATGTTCCAGCCCAGCCTACCCTGGGTCAAATGATCCAATGTAGCTAATCTTCTAGCTAACAAGTATGGATGTTCAGAAACTGTACTGAATGTGATTCCAAATCCAATTGATTCTGTGACTGAAGCCATTGCGCTTATGGGGATACTCGGGTCTAATTTTGGAGCATTTATACCAACTTCAAGAGATGGACCAGGATTATTTGGACCTTTATAAACATCAAAATAAGTTAAAGTATCAGCTATGAAAATTGAATTGAGTTTGCCTCTTTCTGCTGTCTTTGCAAGCTGAGTCCAATAGGATAGTTCTGTATGAGTGGATGTTTTATCATTTGGGTGTCTCCAAATACCTGGAATTTGTGAATATAAAGTACCATTAGTGAAGGCATTTAATACCAATGTTTTCTTTGGTTTGGAAAGCTTTTGTTTCTTTGTTTCTGTCATTGATGATTAGCTTATCAGAGTATACCAAAACCATGACGATTCCCAGGATTGGTGATACTGGGGGACTTATATACCACACGTATACTCGCTTCATTGTCTATGTTTGGATTTAGTTGTGGCTTCAATATCATTACTGAAGCATCTACAAGTGAAGGTAAATCAAGACTAAATATATTATTATAAATCATTTAAATTAGCTATTAAAATATAAGCGACTACCAGAATCCACTTATTATGGGAAATGACCACGTTCAGGTCCAAAATAACCTCTTTCAGTCTCAGTAATGTTATATAAAGTAGTTTGACCATCACCACCTTCAATACCTAAATTAACAACATTGTTCCCCCACCATGAAATGACTTTAGGATGATATTGAACTGCAAAGAATATAATTACAGCTGAAAATGCAACACCAGCATCCAAGGCAGCAGATAAAACATAATTATATTTTTCAAACCATGCAATATATCTTCTTTTAATATAAAATGTAAAACCAAAAGCTAAATACATTGTTGGAATAATATATGACATATTTCTTGGTGCATAATGTAATAAACCTGTAATGAAAACTGAAGGTTCAAAATTATTTGGTAATAAATTTGGTGCAAATTTTCTAATTGCAATAAATACTAATGCAACCAAGAACCCAATTAAAAATGCATATTTCATTGTTGGATAAAGACCATCAAAGATTTTCTTTGGACCAATAACACCCCAAAAGACACTTGAAGCATAAAATGTACGTTCATTTGCACAAATGAATTTTTGTGGTTGTTTTAAATCACACATACCATCAATATTTGACATTGACCAATTAACAACACCTAAAAATACAAAAACTTGAATAACTGAACCGATTAATTGACCTCTGAAAACAGCTCTAATTGGAATTCTTGTATAATGTGCAGTTTTTTGACATGATATGAAATTTTCAGCTTGTCCATCAATATTATAACCAAGTGCTTTTAAAATCATTAATGCAGTACCATTACCTGGCAAAGCATAACCAACAATTAATTCAACAAGAACATTTAAACCCATTTGAATACCTGTAACTGAAAGTAAAATACAAAATGGAATCAAGAAAACAAAATTGATAGCAACAGTGAAGAAAATACCCCAAACTGGTGTCTTTGTCTCTGGATAAACTTTAACACAAAGAATACAAAGTACTAATGAAATGATTAAAATTAACCAATAATATGAATCAGGAACTTCTTTATATTGTGCCATCATTTTAGAATGTGGATCCTCAAATCTTGATAAAGTTGAGTTTGCAAGACCTTTATTAACTTCTGTAGATTTTTCATTTGATGGATCAACATCACTATTTGTACGAATCTTCACAAACCGACGTGGTTTAATTGAGCTAATTGATTCTTTTGCATTATCATAAATGAATAAAATTGCAAATTTAATGGTATTCCATTCTTTGAAAGAATTATAAAGAAATGCAAATGGATAAAACATGAAGAATGAGCTATAAACCATAATATTTGCAGCTGAATAAAAAGGTGGTGAATAATTTTGATATTTTTCATCATCTAATAAACCATCAGTTAAAACATTTTGCACTGCAAATGTCTTACCTGTATTTGTGAAAATTGCATTTGAATTTATTGGTAAATAACCTGACCATTTATAATTTGTGAAATAAATCCCCAAAATTGTTATAAATGAAACAATCATACCCAAGAATACATTCATACTAACATAAAATGGTAAAACTAAAGGACTTATAACTGCTGTAGCAACATTCCAATCAAAAGTTGAGATTGGGTTAAAACCTAAACCTGAGCTAAAACCAGTAACCATTGATAATTTAAAATCATTTGGTTTAATCCATGTAATCCAACTAAAACTTGATAAAGCTTGAAATAAATAATTTGGAATCCAAAAATATAAAAACATTGAGCCAAAAGCTGTCCAAAAAAATTTAAATTTAGAAACTTTCCATCCATTAATAATTTCTTTTCTTTCAGGTTTTAATAATGCCCTATTTAATGCAATTGTAGGTAAGACTGTTGGCCACATTGATCTAACTGGGTAAACAACAAATTTTCTCAAGATACCAGCAAATGAAAACCCCATTAATTGAGTTGATATAGATAAAAGAAATTGGAACCCAAAATTTAATGGCCAATTTTGTTCATAAAATTTAACTTGAGTAACAATATTATATGAGACATAAACATTTGAATTAGCAACACTTGTCATTAAAGAAGCAAACATTTGTTCTTTAAAAGTATAAGGACCAGGATTTAATTCAAATTTTTTACCAAAGAGTTTAAATTTATAATTTGGAACAACATATTCCCATAATTTACCATTTGAATACATTAAAATTGAAACAACACCAGAACTTAAAGCAATTGAAGGGAATCTATGAGAAAAAAATTCTTTAATACCACATGCAATAATTAACCAAATTATAGCTAATGTATAAGATCTAATAGTTTCAACTGGTTCATTTAAATCATCAACAATTTCAGTAACAGAACGAACCTCAGGGTAAGGTGAATGATATTTAATTAACACTGCAGTTAATTTTGCTTCAAAATTGATTTCATAATTCAATTCTAATTTATTTTGATCAATCAAATCATTGATAAAATTCCAATCTTTAATTGGGAAATTTGCATCACCTTCATGTTCATGAATTGCATGGGTTAAAATTTCTAACGTTTGTTCATTTGATAATAAGATAATTTTATCCAAAAAGAATTTCAAGTCAAAAGTTAAAGCATCTTTATTATCATGATTGATATCAGTACCATGACCAGTTTTGGTTAAAAATAATTGGATTGATTCATCACTTAACTTGGAGAAGTACTCTTTGATTTGAGTTTCATTAAATTTTAAACCAGATTTATTTAAATCTTCATCAGTTAATGAAACTTCATCATGTGATTCAACTCTTGATACCACGTTATTTTTATCTTCAGAAGTCATCTTGATTCACTGTGGAGAGTAATATGAGAAATAATCATGATTCAATCATATAATTTGGTTATTCTGTGGTGGTTTATATACCTTGAAATCGTTTTCCTTATGTTAACAATGAAACCACAATCATCAAAAATCATGAACCAACCCCATGATTTTTCTTAACCTATCTTTCTGAAATCTGGCTGCTCGATGGTTAATTTCTGATAGATTATGGCAAATTATCCAAGTTCAATAGGTGATCTTCAATCAATGATTTCTTGGAGATGATTTCACATATTGGATTTGTTAGTTAAGATATTAATTTTAATGCATTGTGCAGCTTATCAATACCAAACCAAACATTTTCAAATCTCAAAATACTATTAGCAGCTCAAGGGTAATATATCTTTCTCATTGACCACAAACCACCTTCAAGCAAGATCCATTATAAGATCCCCTTTCAAAGCAACAAAATTTCACTTCAAACAGTGGTAAAGCGATGATCTTATCATATCGAGCCACCATATATCCCTTTGCTTGGCTATATAGATACCAAACTCAGCTTGTCATTTTAAAGTTGCCCGATGGAAATGTGAAGACAATATTCTCGTGTGACTGGGGGAATCAACAGCCTCAGTTTGTGATTCTTCCTTGTTTTATTTGTTCAATTTTGGAAAGGTTTCAGAAAGATTTTGTTATTACTCGGAGTTACGTAAGCCGCGATGAGCTCATACCAAATAATTAATACCCATTGAATTTTTAGTTCAATTTGATTTGATTTTGTTTTAAAACTGGAAGGGTTGATAATAAGAATCATGGAGTAAATGATTGATCATGATCACAATAATATTAAGCTAACAGCTAATAGCGTCCACAATGACCCAGGTTTATTGATTTGGTTAGATTATTAAGACTATTTATAAAAACTTCTCATATTCGATCTGCAAGTACGTCTTCAATATATATATTGATCCAAATAAATATATTTCAATCAACTATATTATTCTCACTAGCCGGAGATGAATATATATATATATAAAGGTTTACAAAATCCCCTTAGGATACATCATTTCGTTCTCATCACTAATGATTTCAAAACTTACATTATTGTTAACTAAAAATAATAATATGGTTAATTCAAACATAGGATATACACGACTTTTAAGTTTAACAGATGAAGAATTAATCGGAACGTTAAGTTTGGAGCCAAAATATAAGAATGGATACTCAAAAAATCAAATTATCAGGGCTGGTCAATCTGATCGGTTCATTGCTGCTGTACTTGATCCAAGAACTTCTTCCCAATTTAAATCAGATGAAATTTTCCAAATTGTTGAACCTCAATACCTTGAATATAAACAATTTTCTGTTAAATTGAAATTGAAAAATCACCCTACAGATTCACAGATTCATTGAGTAAGGAAGATATCATGAATATTAAAGCTTATCTTGATGAATCTGACTGGAAGCGTTGTCTCACTGTATTCATGAGGTCTGATTTGAACATTTCACAAATTTTAACTTATTTAAATAAATTTGACTTAAAATCTGATAAAGAAATTGATGATCATACTTCCAAAATTAATAGTGAAAGACTACCAAGGTTTTTCATGTTCCCTGGTACACCTCAATTCCTTAGAATTTTCCTTAGATTAATGAATTTTTATTCAAATTCATTAGAATCAAGAGCAAATTATACTGCACCACAAGAATTAATAGCAAAAATTACCCAGAGGCAAAAATCAAATTATATGAGCATTGAAGGAACGGTACCACATCGTAACTTTATTTATTTCTTCGGCCAGATAAAACCCAAGAATAAATATAAATGTGAGATCGATGATTATACTCTCAAGAACTACTCACAAGCCTATGATAAGATTAAGTTTGATAATCCTTATTCTTATGACCATTCTACTTTTACGGTATATGATATGGAATGTGCAAATGATAAGATATATGTGAATAACAAAGACAATCAATTATCTGAAAAGGAGTCTTTACCAAAATATTCAAAGTAATGGAAAAAGTGAAATTTCAATCATGATTGAAGAGATAGATAGTCCTTATATACCAATTCTAAGCACAATACACGCCTAAAAAGAACATAAATGTATCACAAAACACCCGTAAATACACATAATACCATCATACTCTCTTCAATCCCATTAAATCACACTCAAATGTTCAAAATTTCGGATAATTTTCAAATATACGTACTTCTTTTAATCTCGGTATCCATGGTAACTATGATCCATTCGGACAAAACACCGAGATAACTCAACACTGAGTAGTAAAATCTCATCATAAAAAGCACCAGAATACTCCTTGAATCATACACTATAACAATATAATATCTATATTAATCATATCTCACAAACTCCCCCAAAACACGCCCAATGTTTACAATTAACCCATTTCGGTCGCCAGTCGCGATGTGTCGCGAACCGCTTTTTGGTTCTTTTTTGTAAACGCGTTTAAAAAAAATCAAATACACAAAAATTCAAAAATGTTGAAACTTTTAAAACTTCAACTCATCTTTAAAAGACACCAAAAAGACACCGCTGCTGCTCAGCTATCAAGGAGACTCACACGCATTCCACGGGCTATCAGTGCTATCTACCACCACCTCTCACACACTCACAATCACTCTTCAGGAAGAATCTCGTCTGTTTTCAGTTGTTTCACAAAGTCAAATATTCAAGATATACAGATTTCAAAAGAGGCTAAAAGGAAGCTGCTTTTCAATCACTAATCTACAAGAGGAAAACAAGAAAGTCATACAAGTCAATTACATTTTTACTGGTGGTATCTTATTAATTTTACACGTTAATTTATATTTTTTGGTGCTACTATAGAAGTTCTTTATTACTTTTCGTGATTTTTATCTAAAAACACAAATACATATTTCCACCACAAAATTAAAAAAACTTATCAGAAAGAAGAAAAACAACTGCTGGCTCAGATCATTTTTACTGTTTTTCATTCTTCTAAATTGCATTTATAAAGTCATATTAATTCATAAGTCATATCATTCACATCATGGTTGTTGAAAATCAAAGACCTGTCATTCAAGATGAAAATGCATTACAATCAAATGCTCGTGTAACAAGATCAAAAACTTCATCTGTGTTGGACACCAAACCTTCAAATACATTTTCATCACTTCCACAGAGGAGAGCTGCATTATCAAACTTGACAAATTCATCATCTGGTGTATCAAAACCAAAACTTACGTCTAAAAAATCTAAAACTTCACAAACCCAACAACAACAACAAGTTCAACCTACAATCATAATTGAAGAAGATCAAGATGCAGAATCAGTTGTAGAGATACAGGATCCTCAAGTACAAAAACAATTACAACAACAACAACAATCTAGAGCTCAATTGAAAAGATCTGCTACAGAATCTTTATCAAATGTTGATGAAGATGAATCTACAAAATTGAAAACTCAAAATAATAACAAGAAGGCTAAAATAGAATATGAATGGAAAGATCTTGATTCTGAAGATGCTGATGATCCATTAATGGTTAGTGACTATGTTGATGAAATTTTTGAATATTTACATCAATTAGAAATTGAAACTTTACCTGATTCAACTTATTTATCATGGCAAAAAAATTTAAAACCTAAAATGAGATCAATTTTAGTTGATTGGATTGTGGAAGTTCATTTACGTTTTAGATTGTTACCTGAAACTTTATTCTTGGCTATAAATATAATGGATAGATTTATGTCAAAAGAAAGTTTAGAAGTTGATAAATTACAGTTATTAGCCACAGGATCTTTATTTATTGCAGCAAAATACGAAGAAGTTTATAGTCCAAGTGTTAAAAATTATTCTTATGTTACAGATGGTGGTTATACTGAAGATGAAATTTTGGAAGCTGAAAGATTTATTTTACAAGTTTTAAAATTTAATTTAAATTATCCAAATCCAATGAATTTCTTAAGAAGAATTTCTAAAGCTGATGATTATGATATTCAAACAAGAACTATAGGGAAATATTTGTTAGAAGTTACAATTATGGATCATAGATTTATTGGTATTAAACCTTCTTTATGTTCAGCTGCTGCTATGTATGTTTCAAGAAGAATGTTAGGTAGACCTGATTGGGATGGTACTTTAACACATTATTCTGGAGGTTATACAAAAGATGATATGAAACATGTTGTTGAATTAATATTGAGTTATCTAACTAAACCAGTTGTTCATGAAGAATTCTTTAAAAAATATGCATCTAAAAAATTTATGAAATCTTCAATTTTAGCAAGACAATGGGCTAAAAAGATAGAGGCTGAATGTATTGATATAATGGAAGATGAAGAATAAAGTGTTATATACCCATCAAACAAAGGATTCACCAATCAAGATATTCTAATGTGTTTTTTTACAAATTATCATTTTAAATTTTTAATGCTTTAATAATACCCCCCAAACCACTTTCATGATTTGTATACTATTACTGTTTTTATTCTAGAGTATAGTGTTTTTTAATGATTAAGTCATGCTTTTACGAATATAATTACAATACCGTAGTAGATCTGTGTATCCATTCTGATGGTTAGTATTCCAAATCTGCAAGTGAAGGTTAATGGGTATCTAATGAATTTATTCATATTATTCATGCAAGATTCATTGCTAAAATTCATAATTTGCTATCTAATTGTTGTCAATTTAACCGATTAGGACGTTTAATTCTTTGCAGATGTATCGCAACTTATATCTTTGAAATTTGGTTTCTTTAAAGGGTTTTCTTTGATGTTTATTACCTATGATTTCAATTAAATTGCGCCAAAACTTATCATTTTAGGTAAATCATCAACAATGCTAATATTAACAAATCGGGTAAGTTTTGCGCAATTATAGATCTAATTTGTATACAAATTACATAATTACCTAGGTGATTTTAGCGTAATAACTATTTGAAAGATAATTGCGAAACAAAATTGCGAAATCATGATAAAAATAATGATTTGACTTAGCGCAAAGTAGGAGCCAATATTTAAAAAAAATCTACCAAATGGTTAACATTTAATTAGGACTAGTGATGGCCTTTTTTACCAAACATTTGAAATAAATATACTATGTTTTTAAGACTATTTTAATTGTATGTGCTAAAAGCCTTATTAAAATTAATGCCAAAACTTCCTGATATAGTAATATCACTATGACAATTTATCGAAAATAAAGTTTCCCGATAAAGTTATTTTTGTTTTGAATTTTCCCCTTTCGGATCTCGAGACCATACATAAGTACAACGATTTTTTTTTTTTTAATTTTTGTTTGGGTATTAAATTTTAACGGTAACTAAAAGCTTTGTATTTTGTATTTTCATTTACCCAAACTTGTTCAATTTCATCATTTTTTTGAAACAGAGAAAATCAAAACCTCATCTTTTATAAAAGTTTGACAAGGATACAAATTTCTTATGATCTAAAGTTTTAAACCTTTTTATATTAACTTACCTTTTTCCAAATTCTTTCACTTATACCCTTATCTCTATCTCCATAACTCTCAACTTCATTCACTTTTTATATACCCAACTCAATTGAAATTCTATCAGTTCAATTATATGATCAAACTTTGCTCCCTTCTTTCAATATAACATAATAATAATAATTCATAATGGAACATTTCACAAATCAAATACAGATTCATGATGAAAACAAAATAGAATCTCATGCTAGAGTCCAAAAATCAAAAATTAATTCAAATGTTCAAACTAAATCAAATATACCCGTTAGAAGAAATGCACTTTCAAATGTTACAAATACAAAACTTGGTGGTGGTAAACAACAACAACATATTAAGCAAACACAACAAGCTCCAATTCAATCAATAATAACAAAAGAAAATGTCATTGAAGAACAAGGAACTACAAGATCTGCTATTAAAAGACAAGCTAGTTCAAATAGTATACATAATAATTCAAGTGTTTTGAAAAAATCTAAAAAATTAGAATATCAATGGGAAGATCTTGATGAAGAAGATTTTGATGATCCACTAATGGTTAGTGAATATGTTGTGGAAATTTTTGAATATTTATATCAATTAGAAGAGAAAACATTACCATTGAGTGATTATTTATCAAAACAAACTTTTATTAATGGTAATATGAGAGATCAATTAGTTGATTGGATGAATGAAGTTCATTTAAAATTTAGATTATTACCTGAAACATTATTTGTTTCAACAAATTTAATGGATAGATTTTTATCAAAAGAAATTGTTCAAGTTAATAGATTACAATTATTAGGTACAGCATGTATGTTTATTGCATCTAAATATGAAGAAATTTATTCACCAAGTGTTTCAAATTTTGCAAATGAAAGTGGTTCCACAGTGGAAGAAATTTTAGCTGCAGAAAAATTTGTTTTAGAAATTTTAAGTTTTGATGTTAGTTATCCAAATCCAATGAATTTCTTAAGAAGAATCTCCAAGGCTGATGATTATGATATCCATTCAAGAACTATAGGGAAATATTTTATGGAAATTTCCATTATGGATTATCATTTCATTGGTATAAAACCTTCATTATGTGCAGCAGCATCAATTTTCCTTGCAAGAAAATTATTAGGTAAAGATGATTGGAATGGGAATTTAATACATTATTCAGGTGAAGTTTTCGAAAAAGATCTTGAACCAATTGTTAAATTATATATTCAATATTTAATTGGTCCTGTTGTTCATGAAGAATTTTTTAAAAAATATGCTTCAAGAAGATTTATGAAAGCTTCAATTATTTCAAGACAATGGGCTAAAGATCTTGTCAAGACAGGTGCTATAACAATATAAGATTTAATAAACCCTTTGAAAACTTCCAATTCAAATTATCCAGATAACATAACATGAACATATTAAAAAAACAATATAAGATACCCTTTTGGAGAATAGAAAAAAAAAACAGTAAACAATATAGAGATAGGGTACACCAATGAAGTTCTGATTGAACTAATCATAAAAAGGAGGTAAAGCTGATATTAATGCTTTCATTAACCAACTTTTTATTACGTGTGATTTTAAAACTTGCTTTTTTTTTGCTTTCTCGAGTCATTCCTTTGAAATAATATGTAATTTTAATACAATAATTTATACCCTTTTTTTTCGAATTGATAAATGTAGTTTTATAGATTTTTCATCATCAAAATGACATTCATTTATTCAACTACCTGCAATTCAATAATCAATATTCATAAATCATTTATTCATCATCACCTTGGTTTAATTCATGATTTTGTTCCCATATTGGTTTGTTTTTCTCTATACTATCTAATACATCATGTTCTTGAATTCTACTAACTTGTAAATATCTATCGAAAAGTTGAAATCCTGTCATATTATCTAAAGCTGCTTGTGAATCTGCAATTTCTTGAAATTGTATATCTATGTAGTTTTTATTTGAAGTTATTGATAAAATATTACCAAATGATAAGAATAATGAATGAATTGTTTCTTCATTGGCTTCCTTGGGTATATTTGCTGGTAATAAAAGTTGTTAATGAAAAGAACCTTTTTCATGGAGAACCAAATGATATACTTACAAACTCTAATAGATGAACTCATTATAAAAATTTCAAGTGTAATATTCCAAACATGTATAATCAATTAAAACCAAAAAAAGTTCATGTCATTTTTTTCTGGTTCATAATTTATTGTTGCCCTTATCGGGTATTTTATTTAGCCTATTTGAAAGCTGATAAGTATTTAATTTAAATTTACAGAAACTTTTTGGTGAAAAGGTAATCATTTTATTATGAAGATAGTGTTATTTCAAAACCTTAATTCATATTTTCTACTTTAAACCTATGAAGTCAAAGTTTGAAATTTTTAATATTTTTAAAATATAGGTTTTTAAACTTTGAAATAAAATTACCTGATCCAAATATTCATTAAATTATTTTGAAATCAAAAAAAAATTAATAATTACTGTCTTAAAAGGAGCTGGTGATAAAGAAATTATTGGTATCAACATACCTGAAAGGTTTAATACCGATATTTCAAGAAACTTATGATGTTATAAGAAATTATTGTTTTACCGGATACATACAGCCGGCGCAAATATATCGCGAACTTATAGCTATTCATGCTTAATTTTATTATTATGAAGTATAGATCGTTAAATTGTACCAATATTATTATAATAGCTAGTAATATAAATGTAAATGACAATTCATGGTTGCTATAATTAAGATAGTTCATGATCTCATCGTCAATCTGATCATAGATTACTAGTATCAAGCTAATTTTACAATGTGACTAATTCTATAAATAATAACTTCATAAATAATATTTAAATATAACCAATATAGTATTATACACATGCAAAATCCAAACACCTTCTATGAACTTTCCCCTCTATATATAAACAATCAATTAAAAATCACCAATCTAAAGCTGCATCACCACCACCACCTGTTGAAGCAATTGGAGCTCTAACTGGAACTTTAATTTTAAATTTATTATCTAATTTCTTAAAAGTTGCAATACCTTCATTTATAGATTCATCTTTTTTAACTTTCCATTTAGTTGTACCCAACATTTCATCTAATTCATCTTCTGGTGGTAAATTAATCCAAATCATATCATCATCTTCTTTAATATCAAATAATGCCACTGAATAATTATCATCATTTTTACAAGCACCTGCATTTGGTTTATCTTGTTCTAAATTATAATTCTTTTTATGTAATGGACATGAAATATAAACATTATCATTTTCATCTGTTGATATAATACCTTGTGATAAAACAAAAGCACGTTTATGTCCACACATATTTTGTGATGCATATAATTTGTTATCTAATCTAAATAAAGCTAATTGAGTATCAGAAACTAAAACTGTAGTTGATGAACCAGCTTCTTTTTCAGGTAATTCAGATGAAGGACAGATTGCCTTCCATGAAGTTGATGACCATTTAATATTTTTAAAATCTTTTCTTTCAACTTTATCATTTTCTGGCCAATCAGCTGGACGTCTTTGACCTCTTTCTCTAATAATTTCAACATTTTCTTGTTCTTTATCAGTATTTGCAAATTGTTTAAAAATTTTCTTATCTGGTTGATCAACAGCTTCTTTCCATTCATCAAAATAATGACCAACTAATTCATTCATTTGATCTTCTAATTCTTTACAAATACCTAATTTATCGAAAACAACAACATCTTTTAAATATTCAATACCACCATCTAAATTTTCTAACCATCTTGCGGTTCTTTGTAATCTATCAGCAGTTCTAAAATAAAACATTAAATATCTATCCAATAATGGAATAACTTGATCTGGTGCACAATCAGCTTTTAATAATTGAGCATGAGCAGGTTTCATACCACCATTACCACCAACATAAACATTAAACCCATTTTGCACTGCACAAAGACCAAAATCTTTTGAATGGAATTCTGCACAATCTCTAACACAACCTGAAACACCACCTTTCATTTTATGAGGTGATCTAATACCTTTATATCTTTCTTCTAATCTTAAAGCTAAACCAACAGAATCTCCAATACCATAACGACACCATGTAGAACCAACACATGATTTAACATTTCTTAAAGATTTACCATAACCTTGACCAGATTCAAATCCATTAGCATATAATTCTTCCCAAATTTTTGGTAAATCTTGTTTTAAAGCACCAAATAAATCAACTCTTTGAGCACCTGTAATTTTGGTATATAAATCATATTTTTGTGCAATATTACCAATTGAAATTAATTTTTCAGGTGTAATTTCACCACCAGACATTCTTGGAATAACTGAATAAGTACCATTTCTTTGAATATTACCTAAAAATTTATCATTTGTTTCTTGTAAACCATGAACATCACTATCTAAAACATGTCTATTATATAAAGTTGATAAAATTGAACCAATTGTTGGTTTACAAATTTCACAACCTGCAGCTTCAGGTTTTGAACCAAGATTTTGCATAACTTGTTTAAAAGATTTATATTGTTTAACCATAATAAGTGAAAATAAATCAGCTCTTGATTCTTTAAAATGAACACAAAGAGCATTTGATAATTGTTTACCCATTTTTTTCATTTCAGATTCAAAAATTGCCTTCATTGTTGGTTCACAACCACCACATGAAGTACCAGCTTTTGTATTTGATTTTAATTCACCTAATGAGCCAGATTTACCAGCTCTAATACTTTCAACAAGCATACCTTTTGAAATGTTTTGACATGAACAAACTTGAGTATCATCTGATAACATATCAGCATCTTCATCATCTTCACCACCTTTTCCCAAGATGAATTCTGAAGCTGGACATGGTAAAGGTTTTCTTTGTTTAGCAATTGATGTAAATTTTGTAAATTGTTTTGTATTACCAACAAGAATACCACCAAGTAAATATTTACCATCTTGAGTCAAGATTAATTTAATATAAATCCCTTCAATTGGATCTTCATAAACTAAAGATCTAACTTTTTTCAAAGTATAACCTTTTGGTAACCATTTTGGACCATTTTTATCAGCAAAATAATCACCAAATGAAGCAACATCAACACCCATTAATTTTAATCTTGTACCAATGTCAGGTTCTGCAAATTCCTTTGGAGAATGAAATTTAGCTTGAATTAAATTAAAAGATAAAATATCAGCCATTGTTATACCTGGAGCAATTAAACCAAAAGTTTTATCATTCCATGAAGCACATTCACCAATAGCATAAATATTTGGATCTGAAGTTTGCATATGATTATTAATGGCTAAACCACCTCTTGAAGAGCAATTAATACCAGCTTGAATAGCAACTTCATCACGAGGTTTAATACCTATAGTATAACATAATAATTGACAATCTTCTATAGTACCATCATTATATTTAACACCTTTCAATTTACCTTCTTCATTGAAAAGTAATTCATCAACTGTGGTTCCAACTCTTGCAGTGACACCTAAATCACGAACTTTATCAGTTAATAAACCACCACCTTTTTCATCCATTTGTTGAGATAATAACCATTTAGATCTATGAACCACAGTGACATTATCAAAAGTTCTCATATCTAATAAAGCCTTACCAGCTTCAAGCCCCAATAGACCACCACCAACAACAATTGCTCTTTTCGTTATATCTTTTGGAGGAGTTAATTTATCACTAAAATCCAACATTGAATTTAAATCATCAATAGTACGATAAACAAAACAACCCATTTTTCTATAGTTTCTATAATCATCTCTTGAACCACCATTTATTGGATCTGGTAATAAATGAGTTGGTAAAACACCATTTGAACCAGTAGCAAAGACTAATAAATCATAATCATACATGTTATCTTTAGATGTTATGACAAATTTTTTATCTTTATCAATTTGAGTAACAGCTTCATCAACTTTAAAATCCCATCTATCTCTATTTCTTTCTTCATAAAAAGTCTTTGGTGATAATAACAATTTGTCGAAATTCTTGTGTTCAAAATATTCAGTTAATCCAACTCTATTATAAGCTAAATATGGTTCTTCACCAATAACAGTATAGAAATATTCTTCAGCAGTATCATTTTGTAGCATTTTTTCCAAGAAGGCAATCCCAGTCATTCCCAAACCAACAATAACCATTCTTTTAACAGGACCATATTGTGAAACGTTTCTTGTCTTCTCATGAGGAAGTGGTGGGACACCACCAATGTGTTCTTCAACCTTCATCTTGTTGTTAACTTGAGTATATCAACAAGTACAATTGAAAACTTAGAAAAACATTTCAAAGTAGAAAAACGAGAAATCTATAGGTTTTAATCTCTTACAACATAACATCTCCAGCACCTTTCAAATCACTGCGTCTTTGTCATCAAAGCAGGCAATAAAGCGGAAATTTGATTGTATTGATGATGTTTTCTTTTTGGCATTTGAGATTTTTCATGATTGATAACGAGAATCGGTCTGAGACCAGACTATCAATTGTGAGACTCAGGGCCCAACATGCTTATCTCAGACCATGGTATATTCTCCGCTGGGACTAGCTATTGTTGATTTTGAAGATTCATTGCAGATTTGATTGAAAAGTTACAAATTGGAAGGCTGTTATTGGATAAGGCAAGATAAGAAGATTAGATGATGAGACTAATGGAAATTGAGGGACCAATGGCCCAGTGCCCACAAAAATGAGGAACCATCTTGTGATTTACGAGCTTAGTAGAAATTAGATTCTATCGAGTCAGAGAAGGTTTTTTACAAAGCTGAAAAGTGGAAAATTGAATTGCTATAAATGACAGAGAGTTAATGGATCAGAGTCAGAAAGGTTTAAAGAGATGTAATCTAGGTCTACAATTAATATGTTTTTCATTTAAAAACCAAATTGACGTCTATAATTAAATAAGTATAAATAAATAATATATAAGATCTAGAAATATACAACTCTTGATGCATCAAATCCAGTTTCTGCAACAAGTTTCTTAACACCTTCAACCATACCAGGTGGTCCACAAACTAAAACCAAAAATTCACCATATGATTTTTGTTCTTCAATATATTGATTCCATAATAATTTATTTAAACGTCCAGTTAATCCATCCCAATTTTTTGGTACATTATGGAAATCTGATAAACAATGATCAACAATTAAATTTGAATTTTTTGTAGCAATAAAATCTTCTAAATCTTTTCTACATAATATATCTTCTTCTTTTCTATTACCATAAAACATCTTCATTTTAGTATTATCTTCTTCTTGATCAACAATTTCTTTAATAACTTGATAACATGGAGTTATACCTGATCCACCTGCAATCATGAAAAATGAATCAACATGTCCTGGTTTATTATTAAATGTATAATTACCATTACTTATATATTCAAATTCACCTGTTGGTCCTTTAATTTCAATTTCTGATCCAATTGACATACTTTCTAAAATTGTAGTCATTTTACCACCAGGTATACCATCTTTAGGGAAATAAATCTTAACAAGAACTTCTAATTTACCTTTTAATTTATGATTTGATTTAGGTGTATAAGCTCTCATAACTAATGTACCATTTGAATCTTTTGATCTAATGAAAAAATGTTTACCAACTGGTAATCCAGTTGTTTGTTCTTCATGTTCTAATGCAAAATGGAAAATTCTTGAATCATGAGAAATAATCTCTTTTTCAACTAATTTAATCTTTTTCCATATTTTTGGATTTAATAAAGTTGCAGTTTTTTCAATAACTTTATTTGTATTTTCCACAAATTTTTTATCATCACTAACTTCTAATTTACCTATATGGAATTTTTGTAACATTCTCTTGGAATTATCTGAATGAATAGCCATAAAATCATCTGTTGCATCATCACCTGCAACCATAGTGATTGATTGTGCACCACCAGGATGTTCTTCTAAAAATGGAGTACCTGTGAAAACATGACCTTTAACAACAAACCAAGGATCTTCATCATTTTCATGTTGACTTAATTCTTCCTTAGTGATTATTGTATTAACTTTTTCAGGATTTAAAATCATTTGTAATTCTTCATCAACATATTCTTTACGTTCTTCTTCTTCACCACCAATAACTCTTTCACCCCATGTATTTGATAAAATATCACCACCATCTTTTTTAACTCTATCCATCCAACCACCTGGTTTATTAGCAATTGTTGGATGTTCAAATTTAATTTCATCTGGTGAGGAACCTGGTTGAATTGCCACTCTATACCACCAATTATTTAACATTGATGTTACATTCCAATACATTGTTCTTGGTTGAACAGTCATTGAAATATCCATAGCTCTAACAACTAAACCAGTTGAATCTTTAAATTCAGATTTTGGAATTTCGATATCCCAAAAACACCAACAAAGACATGACATTCTTTCACAAACATTTATTGTACCACCAAATAATTCAATATAACCAGCATCACGAAATTTATCTTCTGGATAGTTTAAATTACAAAGTTTCCAATTTTTACCAGAATCTAAAGAAACTTCAACACGACCAACTCTTTTACCACCACCATTATATGCAAAACCTTTAACTTTATATAAATCATTTTGTGTAGAATCATTTATAATCATTCTTTCTTCATTCTCAGGGAAAACAGTTATACTTTGTAAATTTAAATCATAAATTGCATATCTTTCATCTTTCCACCAATGATCTTGAGTTGCAGCCATTTCAGGTGTAACCATTGTTGGTAAAACTCTATTATCATAAAAATGATACCAATTATCACTTGGAATTTCAGAAACAATTAATCTTTTCAACCATTTAACAGATCTACCACCAATAACACCTGGAATAACACATCTTAATGGTTTACCATGATCAGGTTCTAAATAAATACCATTTTGTTTATAAGCAAGCATAATATTTCTTTCAGGATCACGAACCATATGTAATGGGATACAAGTACCATAAGCACCTTTAGCAGGATCATCACCACCTTCCATCCAAAGATAACGAGCTTTTTTAGAAGGGTTAGCCCTTTGTATAACATCCCAAAGGAAACAACCGGTCCATAATGAAGTTGAAACACCAGCTGCACCCCAATTGAAACCTTTACCCTTTTTAACTTGATTTTGTTCTTTACGTCTATTACCAGCACAACATATAGTAATAGGATTTGTATATTGAGGGAATTCTTTAATCATAGCACCAATATTCATTTCAAAAGGTGAACTAACATCACCAGAAACTGAAAAATTCCAACCAAGTACTCCTTCATCTTCAACATGTGGTACTGGACCATGATTTCTAACAAAATGTAAATCTGATGAAGTTATAAAACCATCATTAAATAAATCAGTTAAAGGAGCTTCACAATTGAAAGGATGGGACCCGGTAAGACGTAATAATCTTGGATCTCTAGCAACTTTATTATCTTTAGTTTGTAAATCAATATCAAGAACTTTAGTTTTTTTAGTATCAAGTCTAATTGGTAATTTCCCTAAAATTTGATCTAATGTTTCAACATCAGATTCACTAACATGAGAACTTGAAGCATCACTAAAGATTGAACTTTCAGTTTGAGTTTCCAAAGATGATTCTATAGCTTTATCAACCAGGCTCATATTAATCTTTAATTGATCTAATTAATTATATGACCATCATCTATTTAATTATAACTAATGATCATTTTACCAAAAAAATGGCCTTTCACAAGTTTATATTATCAATTATCAAACACAAAACAAAGCCAACATGCCAACCTTACGTCAGAAAAACAACATAGGCAGTATTCCTTTTAAAGCCCGCTAAAACATTGCATATTAAACTCCACCATCAAATTTTAAAGATAACAGAAACCATCATACGCAGTTTCCAAATTCCAAGTTAAAAATTCAGTGATGTTTTCAGTTTTTCCGTTATCATTTGAATTTTTTGTATAGCGAGTCGCGACCGTTTGATCAGTCCCTAGACCCTGAAAGATAAGACTCCTTTATTATCCGCTTGGGTCTAGACATAATTTTTTTTCCATATAGACTCGAATAATTAATACTCATCGTAATAAACTACTATGAAAGAGCCAGAATGATTTATATACTTGATGAATCTTCAAAGATAATCATGTTCCCCATATTCACTTACGGGTAGTGCTGGATTTTTCTACACATAGAAATGAAGTTATTAAATGCAGTTGATTGTCAAGGTGAAGTCCATTTGATTATTGGATCCACGTTGAACATTTCATTCCAAAGAGCATTGAAAATTATAGAAGTTGGTGCTAAACCTGTGTTGATTCATGATGGAGATATTCCAAAGAATTTAAAACAACTTATAGATGAAGGATCTGTTGAATGGATACAGAGAGAATTTGAACTTGATCATCTACGTCAATTAGGTCGTTTAGAAGTTGAGTCAATAGTGGATAAAGTATTTGTTGTTCAAAGTTCTATTAAACAAGATATTTTCAACCATTGTAAAAGACTAAGAGTTCAAATAAATACATATCAATCACAACTTCTATCAACATTCACATTATTATCAACTTATCAAAAAGGTGATTTCCAATTTGGTGTTACAACTCAGGGTAAAGGATGCAATTTATCATCAAGAATTAAAAGAGAAATAATTAAAAATTTACCTTCAAATATTGATTCAATAGTTTCAAATATTGGAAATTTAAAGCAAAAATTAGTGGATAGTGACCAATATGATGAAGAAATTGACTATACAAATGAAATGATGCTGATGAAAGAAGATATTCAGTTGAGAAGATCTAAATGGTTAATACAAATGATTGAATATTATCCATTAAATAAATTATCACATATAAACATCAATGATTTTACAAATGGTTATGAAAATTTTAAAAAACAACCAGCTGCAAATACTGTATCGAACAAAGGTTCAATAACATTAGTGGGTTCAGGTCCTGGTTCATTATCATCATTAACATTAGGTGCAATTCATGAAATTCAAAATGCAGATTTTATAATTATGGATAAATTAATACCACAAGAAATTCAAAATATATTACCTAAAACCACTGAAACATTTACATGTCGGAAATTTCCAGGGAATCAAGAAGCTGCACAACAAGAAATTATGAAAATTGCAATTGATGCCATCAGAAAAGGTTTAAAAGTTTTAAGATTAAAACAAGGTGATCCTTATATATTTGGACGTGGAGGTGAAGAATATCAATGGTTTGCTGAAAGAGGTATCAACTGTAATGTATTACCAGGCATAACAAGTGCATTAAGCGCACCAATATTTGCCACAATTCCAACCACTCATCGTGGTGTTACAGATCAAGTATTAATATGTACAGGTACTTCTAAAAATGGATTAATACCTCAAGTTCCAGAATTTAATAATAAGAGAACTACAATTTTCTTGATGTCATTACATAGAATTGAAGCATTAAGTGAACAATTAATTAAAGAAAAATGGCCCTGTGAATTACCAGTTTGTGTTGTTGAAAAAGCTTCAAGTCCAGATCAAAGAATAATTAGAAGTGATTTACAAAATATTTCAATGGCATTAAGACAATTAGGTTCAAGACCTCCAGGTTTATTAATTGTTGGATGGAGTTGTGGAGTACTTAAATCGACTAAAGGATCTAAATGGTTAGTTGAAGAAGGTTTAAATAATGATATGATTGATAATGGTATAATGAATATAATTAGAAAACTTAATTAATGATACTTTTTTTTTTGACACATGAATAATATACAAGTTGTAGAAGGTACTAATAGTATGTAATAAAACAGTACCTATATCATATTACAATTACTGAACTCTTATTCGCTGGATTTTTCATAATATTCCAATGTATTCATTTTAAGTTCCCCAGCATATATGTTGGCAGTTATTATCGATATCTCAAAAAGATGCCATTTATTCTCCACTAAAAGTCCAAGACCCCATATTATATATTATTGTGTCAAAGATAACAATTCATTCTCTATTAATGTCCGTTGATTGAAGCAAATGGCTTTAGCAGATTACTTAGTATTTATTTATTTCGTGCTTTATCAGTTTAATTAAACTCGTTATCAATGATCTAGACCCAGATCCAGGGACTAATCAGACATCAAGTCCGAGACTAAATAAACAATAATACTCAAAAAATTCAAAATAAAACAGCTTGGAAGATGAATTTACTCGTGGCTTTGATTGATTTAACGTTAAAGATAATTTGATATGCCATGTTGATGAATCATATCATTTAATAATTATTATCTTGTTGTTTAAACTGTTGCTAAGAAAGATAACGGTGTTGGTTAATGACTTTATAAATATAACCTATATTCTTCATGATTATATTGATTATTATGGTACGTGATACAAATTGAATCGATATAGATACTAGAGAAGCTGAATATACTATAGACATATATTAAGTAAAGATGGGTAACTTTATAACAAATCTATATAAAGCACCAGAAATAAATCCAAAGAATAATAAAGCATTATCAATACCAATTTTAAATCCATTAAATAAATATGGTAGAAATTTCCATTTAGCATGGTTAGGATTTTTTGTTTCATTTTTATCATGGTTTGCATTTCCTCCATTATTAGAACATTCAATTAAAAAAGATTTAAAATTAACTTCAATTGATGTTGCAAATAATAATATTGCTGGATTAAGTGCTACATTAATTGCAAGATTTTTATTAGGACCAGTTTGTGATTCAATTGGACCAAGATATTGTATGGTTTTAGTGTTGATTTTAGGTACAATTCCAACAGCATTAGTTCCCCTTGTTCATAATATTCATGGATTACATGCTATAAGATTTTTCATTGGATTATTAGGTGGTAGTTTTATACCATGTCAAATGTGGACAACAAATTTTTTCGATAAATCAGTTGTTGGCAGAGCAAATGCTTTAGCAGGTGGTTGGGGTAATGCAGGTGGTGGTGTTGCATTCTTTGTTTTACCATTAATTAATGATGATTTAACCAGAAGAGGTTATGATTTATCAAAATCATGGAAATTAAGTTTTGTTATTGGACCAATGATTATTTTATTAGTTGTCGCTATATTGACATTTGTATTTGGATCTGATTGCCCAGAGGGGAAATGGAGTGAAAGATCAGATATTTTACAAATTGGTGTTGATGTTAGAAAAGTTGATATTGTTTCTATTGCATCAAATCATCCAGCTTTAAGTAATCAAGTTTCCCGTTTACCAATTGATCATAAATTAAGTCATAAAGATGATAAAATTGATGATATTATTGGAGATTCAAGTACAGATACATCAAATCAAGATCAAAATTTAGATATTGTACAAACAAGAGTTGGTGAAGTTGTTAATTTAGATGAAATTATTGAAAAACCTTCATTGAAAAGTATATTGAAAACCACTTTCCATTATAGAACAATGTTGACTGCATTACCATATTTTACAACATTTGGTGGTGAATTAGCAGTTGAAGCTATATTAACAGGATTATATGTTCAAAGATCAGGTGGTCAATGGAGTCAAAGTTATGCAGGTTCATGGGGTTCAATGTTAGGGTTATTAAATGTTGTTACAAGACCATTAGGAGGTTGGATATCAGATTTATTATATGCAAGATTCAAGACAACAAAAGTTAAGAAATTTTGGTTATTATTTCTTGGTGCCATGGAAGGGATTTTCCTTATTTGGATTGGATTAGTTCCAAGTTTATCAGTTCATGGATTAATTGGAGCATTAGGTGTTATGTGTATATTTATGGAAGCTGGTAATGGTGCAAATTTTGCTCTTGTTCCTCATGTTAATAAATCTCATACAGGTATAGTTGCTGGGTGTACAGGTGCAATTGGTAATTTAGGTGGGATATTATTTTCATTAGTTTTCAGATTTTCCATAAAGAATGGTGTTAGTGAATATATGAAAGGATTTTGGATTATTGGTATAGTTGTTGTTGTTATTAATGTTGGATGTGGTATAATTCCAATTAAAGAAGATAGACCTGATGAATTGAATCATGAACAAAAGATTGATGTTTAGATAATATATATGTTGTATTGCTTTCAAATATTGTAGAACATTATAACTATCAATAGCACAAATAAAACTGATATGAACCAAGAATCTAGATCTAGATGAGAGATGACCTCCACAATAATGGACCCTCAATGCTTGGTATCGTATATTGTCTGTACAAGATACACAGTTGTCAATGCATATGTCACTCCTCACTTCAACACGGTGGCTGATAATACAACAATACAACAATACAATGTATCCACATATTTAAAATCCACAGTAATCATTAAAGCTTTTACTTATACTTCTTACTAATCAATACACACACTAATTACATAATCAATAGTAATCACGCACTTCCACGTGACTGATTACATAATAATTACATAATAAAAATCACACGCCACTAATTTCATTTTTTTGTTTTTTTTCAATCTGGTAATTTTTTCAAAATCCGTTCGATGAAAAGGCATTAAAATTGACACAATTTAAACACATTTTTAAAAAACAACCAAGTAATTATACTTTTAAGAGGCCACACTTTGACATATGATAATCTATAGATTTGAACTTAAATCTATGAGATCTATAATCAATACATTATATCAATATTATAACTAAATTGTATTATTACCCTAGTAATCAATTGTACTAGTTATCATTATGTGTCAATTGTGCCGTTGAGAAAAAAGAAACGGCATTTCCTCGTAAATACTGAAAATTTTTATAACCTCTCAACTCTCAAATTGTCGGTTATAATTCGTTGATATGATACAATACTGTGGCTTAAAAAACAAATAAGTACTCAAATAAAATTATATTTCTTATTCAAATCTTCTCATCTTCTCATATTCTTTATATATATTGAGATAATCCAGGATTTCAACAATAGATTGTATAGAAAATCTTTGTTAATCCAATCAATATATCAACATGGGTAAATTAGATACTATAGATATAGTGGAACCTGAATTTAATTCTTCAGAAAATGAAGAACCATATATTAAACCACAAGATAAAGGTTATAAAGATATTGGTTATATTAGTGCAATTGGGTTAGTATGTAATCGTATGATTGGTACTGGTATTTTTGCAACACCTGCTACTATATATGCTCTTTGTGGTAATTCAGTTGGTCTTAGTTTAATTATGTGGGTTGTTGGTGCAATAATTGCAGCTTCTGGTTTGTATGTTTATATGGAATTTGGTTCAGCAATTCCAAGAAATGGTGGTGAAAAAAATTATCTTGAATATGTTTATTCCAAACCAAGATTTCTTGTTACTTCAATGTATGCAGCATATGCCTTTTTATTAGGTTGGGCAGCTGGTAATTCAATTATTTTTGGTCAATATATCCTTACAGCAGCTGGTAAAGAATCAACAAGATGGAGTGAACGTGGTATTGGTGTTGCTGCAATAACATTTGCATTTATTGTACATTCATTACATATTAAAACAGGTGCATATATTCAAAATGTTTTAGGTTTATTTAAAATTGGAGTTATTTTATTTATTACCGTTACAGGTTGGGTTGCATTAGGTGGATGGAAAAAAACTGATAATTTCCATAATTCATTTGAAGGTACAAGTTCTGCAAGTGCTTATGGTGTTGTTAATGCTTTATATAACGTTATTTGGTCATTTGTTGGTTATTCAAATGTTAATTATGCCTTGGGTGAAGTTAGAAATCCTGTTAAAACTTTAAAATTTGCATCACCAATTGCTTTGGTGCTTGTTGCAGTTATTTATTTATTTTGTAATATAGCATATTTTGCAATTGTTCCAAAGGAAGTTTTACAAAATTCAAGTACAATTCTTGCAGCTGATTTTTTTGAAATTGCATTTGGTCCAAAAGCTAAAAAGGCTTCATCAGTTTTCGTTGCATTAAGTGCATTGGGTAATGTTATGTCTGTTATTTTTTCCCAGGGAAGAATTATTACTGCATTAGGTCGTGAAGGTGTGTTACCATTTCCAAAATTTTTTGCAACATCAAGACCTTTCAATTCACCAGCTATTGGTCTTTTACAACATTGGATTGTTTGTGTTATTACAATTTTAGCACCACCACCTGGAGATGCATATAATTTTATTTTAAATTTAATTTCTTATCCATTAAATGTTGTTAATTTCCTTGTTGGTTTAGGGTTATTATGGATTAATTATAAAAAATATAAAGGTGAAATTCAATGGAATCCACCTTTAAAAGCAAGTATACCAGTTACTATTTTTTTCACATTAAGTTCATTATATTTAATTGTTGCACCATATGTTCCACCAACTGGTGATCAATCAGTTTATAAAGATTTACCATATTATGTTCATTGTGTTACAACATGGGGGATATTTTTCATTGGCTTAGTTTATTGGGTTATTTGGTCCAAGATTTTACCAAATATTTTCCATTATAAATTACATATTGAAGAAATTAAAGGTGAAGATGGATTTTGGAGAAAAGAAATTAAAAAGATATCAAATGATGAATATGATTCATATTTAAAAGAACAAGGTGAACATGAATTGAATGAAATTGATAGTGATATTAAAGTTAAGGAAACGAATAGCCTATGAGCGAACTGAAAGAAGTGAACTGAACGATAGTGCAGTGAGCGAATAATCAATCTATTAATACCATGAACAAAATTTCATTCCTTTTCAGTTCCTATTTGATTTAATGTTATGATTTTCAATATTAGATTTATGTATAATAGTAATGAATAATTTAATTATGTAATGAGTTATGTAATAACAGTCAACTAGTAGTAGTAAAGTATTATACAGGGATCAATACAAGGATCAAACACCATCTGATGAATCATGATGTTTAAACTCCGATTGAGCTATTAACTAATTGTAACTAGTTGTACTTATATCCAGTTGTACTATCTGTCTAGTTATTTGTTATTTGTAATTGTGGTTTATTATTACCCCATAATTTCAATTTTCAAGGAGTCCTAAATTTTAAAAGGAGTCCGTGCGCGGGAAATCAATTTGAATTTTGTAACAGTGGAATGGCTGAACAGGAAATTAATATGGGAATAATAGACAGCAATGAAGACAATTATGACAATTATCAATTGAATATACAATAGAATATATAATAGAATACTATATAGTATAATCTATAGTATTATCTAGTAGTCATAGTCATAGTACCACTCACTCACTCACTCACTTCGTTCATTCGTTCGTTCGTTCATTCGTTCGTTCTTTTCCCTCCCGCCATTAAACAAAAGTCATCAATTCTCCACATTTAAACTAAATCTCTAAAAACCGATAAACTAATAAACTCAACAAATAAAACACTTGTTTTAAACACCGTAATCCTTGTGGGGGTACATATCACTATATAAAGATTGATTCATCCCTTGATCTTTATAGATTCATTAGATCACATAGTTTATAGATTACACGATCATGATTACTTCAACTATATCAAAAAGATTGTCTTCACAATCTTTTGTCTTTACTAGACAATTATCAACAAAATTACCCCTATCAGTGACAATTAATTTACCAAATGGTTCTTCATATCAACAACCAACTGGGCTATTTATTGGTAATAAATTTGTTCCTTCAAGACAAGGTAAAACTTTTGAAGTTATAAACCCTTCAACCGAGGAGGAAATCACTCATATTTATGAAGGTCGTGAAGATGATGTTAATCATGCTGTTGATATTGCAGAGCAAACTTTTAAATCTGGTGTTTGGTCAAAAGTTGATCCAATTATTCGTACTAATGCTATAAATAAATTTGCTCAATTAATTGAAGATCATGCTGAAACTGTTGCTGCTATTGAATCCCTAGATAATGGTAAAGCTTTATTTGCTGCAAGAGGTGATGTTGTTTTAGCGGTTAATTACTTAAGATCTGTCGCAGGATGGGCTGATAAAGTTGATGGTCGTGTTATTGATTCTGGTTCTTCACATTTTTCATATACCAAAAGAGAAGCTATTGGTGTTGTTGGTCAAATTATTCCATGGAATTTCCCATTATTAATGTGGGCTTGGAAAGTTGGTCCTGCATTAGCTACTGGTAATACTGTTGTTTTGAAAACTGCTGAAGCTACTCCATTATCTGCCCTTTATGTATCTCAATTTGCTGAAGAAGCTGGTATCCCTGCAGGTGCTTTAAATATTGTTTCAGGTTTTGGTAAAATTGTTGGTGAAGCTATTGCAACTCATCCTCGTATTAAGAAAGTTGCATTTACCGGTTCTACTGCCACGGGTCGTCACATCTTAAAAGCTGCTGCTGAATCAAACTTGAAAAAAGTCACTTTAGAATTAGGTGGTAAATCTCCAAATATTGTTTTCAATGATGCTGATATTGCTAAAACTGTTCAAAATATCATTGTTGGTATTTATTTCAATTCAGGTGAAGTTTGTTGTGCAGGTTCAAGATTATATGTTCAAGAAGGTATTTATGAAGAATTATTAGAAGCTTTTAAAGTTGCCGCTGAAGGTGTTAAAGTTGGTGATCCTTTTGCTGAAGGTACTTTCCAAGGTGCTCAAACTTCACAAAATCAAATTGATAAAATTTTACAATATGTTAAAATTGGTAAAGAAGAAGGTGCAAGAGTGGTTACAGGTGGTGAACGTATTGGTGATAAAGGGTTTTTCATTAAACCAACAATTTTTGCAGATGTTGAAGAATCTTTCCGTATTGTTAAAGAAGAAATTTTTGGTCCTGTTATAACAATTTCAAAATTTTCAACTGTGGATGAAATTATTGAAAAGGCAAATAATACAAATTATGGTCTTGCTGCAGGTATTCATACAACTTCATTAAATACTGCTATTGATGTTTCAAATAAAATTGAAGCTGGTACTGTTTGGATTAATACTTATAATGATTTCCATCATCAAGTTCCATTTGGTGGTTTCAAGGAATCTGGTATTGGTAGAGAATTAGGTACTGAAGCTTTAGATAATTATACTCAAGTTAAATCTGTTAGAATTAAGTTGGACTAAAAGAACGACTAAAAGAACGACCGTTAGGGAGTTCTTTTGAAGAGTTCTTTTGAAAACAATAACAAACTAAGATACTCCAAAATCTATTTCATTATATTCTTTCATACTTATAACAATTAATATTTAACTGGATTAAATATATATGATACTTTGCTTAAAAATTATTGTAGTTGATATACATGTAGGGGTTAATTAAGTACGGTTAAATAATAAGAATCCCGGGTATATGAAATTTGATTACGGCTAATTGAAAAAATGTAATTAACTATAAGCTGTACATATTAAAGATGGAATTATTAACAGAAGTTAATGTTGTATAGTGTTATGCTGTGGAGTGTTGAATGTGGCTAATAATTGAGGATGGATACATTATAGTGGTGCTATTAATCACATGGATACGACTAAAAATATCCCTTCATGATCTTTAAGTTTCTCATAATTGAGCTCAATTTAATGAGTTCAATTATTCCCATGACTAAACATTAATTTACTACGTCTAGGATACTGAGAAATTACTGCGTGAGAAAAGAGAGAGGTTTAGCTATATATATTTTGAGAGAGGCCTTATATAAAGTATTAATATTTCCATTTATTGTCAAATATGTTGATTTTTGGAACTCTTTTATTCATATCAGTAATTAACAAAGTATAAATATGACAATAAATCCAATTGAACAATTTAAAAAAACTTTATATTCAAATTCAAATCAATCTACTAAAATATCATCAAGAATTGATATTCTTGAATCATCAAGATATATTGATATACCTTTTTATTTAACAAATAATCGGTCATTTGAATTTGGTAAACATTTCACTATATTATCAACAAGAGATTGGCAAACAAATGAATTAATTGAATTGATTTCACAAAATATTAACAATGATAGTAGATCCACAAACATTACAGCTTTAAGACCAACTCAAAATTATATATCAACATCTGAAATTGATGGTATTGAACAAATTTCAATTTTTTCACATTGGTATGATGTAACAAATTTTTTAATAACTAGTCAATTATTAAATAAACGTTTAATTAAAGATTTCAATTCTGTTAATTATTGTGGTAAATGTTTTGATCAAGTTGAAGAAAATTTAGAATATAATGTTAAAGAAATGTTAAATAATAGTTTAACAATTATTGGAAATGAAAAAATTAACAAAATTATGAAAATTAATGGTAAATTAAATCCTCAATTTGAAATGGAATTGAAATATTTTAAATTGAAGAATTCAAATGATTGTGTTTTAATCTTAAAAAATAATGAATTGGAATTGGAAAAAATTGTGGAAATTTTGAGATATAATAATAACAATACCAATTATAATAAATTCAACTTCTTTCATACCCAACAAATTCATCAATATTGTTTTAAATTATTTGTTGGTGATTTGATTTATATGAATTATAAGAAAAATTTGGAAAATCAAATTAAATTAAAAAAACAATATCATCATATTATTAAACAAAAGTATAATGAGCCAACGGATGTTTTAAATTCAGGTGAAACAAAATTTTCTGGGATTAATAAACAATATAATGAAATTAATGAATATAAAAATACTAAATCATTGAAACCATTGGAGAAAACATTTACTGGATTAAATTATCAAATTCATGATAGTATTTATAAATCTGAAGGATTTATAACAATTTCAACAAGGAAACCAACAATCAAAGAACTTGAAAAACTTTATACCAAAATTCAAAATCCTATTCCAATTTTAAAGTATAATTTCCTTATTGACAATATTCCAATTACTCATTCATTATTAAAATTAAATGATGATGTAAACCAAGCAAATAATGCTATTTTCGAAATTTTAGCACAATGTTTGAAATATGAGATAATTCAAGGTTGTGAATCATGTTTATATCCATTGAATAATTCTAAAACTGATAATGAATTGAAGCAAGAATGTTTAAATTATTTGCAAAACTATCAATATTTAAATAATTCTGTCATGCATTTAAATATTAAAAATTCCATATATTTGATGAAACCAATATTGATGGAATTTATGATGACTTTGATCAAACAAGATAAAATTAAACAACACGTTGAAAATTTTGATTTATATGAATTCAAATTGAATAATGAGTTACCGATTGATGCAAATAATATTTCAGATGATGAATCTATTGATGGACCAAAACCAATTGATCTTTTGATTGTTTTAATTCCAGCTAAAGCAAAGACAAGCCCAACAGAAGCTTTAGATATTTTGCAAGTAACTAATGATGAATTTGAAGATATAGAAAATTGTGAATCATATATCAAATCACAAAGATTAATGAAGCATGAATGGGTACATCAATATAGTGAAGTGCAATCTCATAGCTCAAAGTTATGAAATTGCTAAATCAACTCGAAAATAACACACATAAAATAGCAACCGCACAGCAAATTGAACAATAAACACAACCATCGTGCAGACAAGAGGAATTTTGATTATTTTGATTATTTTGATTAAACTGTGGCCCTCTTTGGTTATCTTGAGGTTGTTGTTGAGGTGGTGGTAGTTGAATATGATATTGTATTTGTTGAGGTGGTTGATTGATAACTCCTTGATCTATTGGATTTGGTGCGTAATGAGGATTGGTGCGTAATGAGCTTCCATAACAGGTTGTATATCTTGTAATTCAATGTCTGTGGTTCTAATATCAACAGTAGCCGCTTCATATCTTGGTAATTGATTTTTAGGTGAGTTTTTATTGGAATTCTGTGCACTTTCACTTGAATAATGATTTGATTGTGATTGTGATACTTGATTTGATGAGTAAACAGGCGGTTGATCTTCCTGACCCTGTGGTTGTCTGGCATCACCATCCATAATTGAGAGTTAGTTTGTGTATATCATTCAATACAAAGAGAATAAACAATGGATTTTTTTGCCACTTCAGATCTTTTTATATACTTGAATTAACCGCTGACTTTCAACTTCATGACAGCGGTAAATAATTATAATAATCTCCAATCTTCAAACTGATATTAATTAAAATTGACATTCATCATAATTTGTATCAACTCAATTGGTGTTTAGTGAGTGATATTATCTTTAATTGACAAGTCTTTGTTTATTGGTGTTGATCGTTAACTATTGATTTTAATACATAGCTCCTGGTGAATTGCATGTAGTTGATTGTTTAGTTTTTTAGATTACACCCGGGCTAAATAACCTTTCTCTTTTCGGGATGCAGGTAGACCTCATTTATTAACTCATATATTCATCTCACATTAACTACTCATCTAACTTCAATTTCTGTCTATCCTGTATTCTCAAAGAATGTGTATAAAAGAAAACATTGATCAGTATTTCTTCATGCTCGGTGGTTTCCCTTTAACTCACCAGAAAACTGAAATATTGCAAATATTAACAAAATTTAAAATATAGTACCGATCGTTGTTTAATATTTGGTACCCATTACAATTCTTGGCTATCAACGCGTACAGATCAACGTCTATATAATTGATTGAAGATATTATATTTATATAAATCATTAATAATATGTCGAACTATTGGGACAGAAGAGAAAGAAAGACAAGACTTTATAAATTCATAGTGCTTTTAGTGAAAGTCATTCCTGCAATATATATCGCTAATTTTTTTCACTTGATAGGTATGAAAGAATGTGACCCTCCAGATGAGCCACTTGAAATAGTTTATTCTACCAGATATGAAACAGAAGTTAGGCTCCCTTCTTTCATTAAAAAACTCTTCTGGAAAACACAGAAAGCTGGATATTATATAAGATTCAAATGCTCAGAGGGTTCCAACTTTTTCTTCAAACATTTCAAAAGAGCTAAAGAGTCTTTTATGTCAATATTTTCAAATGATCTGATGGTCAAAAAAGAACACAAACCAGAAGACGAAGGACCTTTTGCTACATCTAACTCTGACGTTCAAGAGATATGGTTTCCGTCAGAAATTTGGTTGAAGATTGTTCAGTATGATGTCAACCCAGGTAATATGATAAGGGTAAATAAACGGTTGTTCAATTTATTCTCACCTATGGTGTATCATTCATTCCACTTAGATTTGGTAATAAGCTCAACCTATCTTTTACAGAAACAATATTCACACTACTTGGATTTCGCTTGGTGTTATTACTTTCATCCTCAAGATCCTTATAAGCTTTATGAAAATTATCAAAAATCAAAGACCGCCAACTATGAATTTTTGGATACATCTCATAGAAGGTTTCCAAATGAAGGTTCATTTATATCTAATGTTGAATTAAGCTCAGGTGCAGTTGTAGCTATAAAAACAAAGATATTTAGAGACTTTGAAGATGTTGAAAGATTCTTCAACCGAACAATCACAAATGAGAACTCTTATTTTAAACAATTTATACAAGAGTTAAGCACCAACGTGTCTATAATTGATGATTTCAATGAGTTGCTTGAAGATTGTTATGCATTTGGAAAAACTATTAAGAATCTATCAAAGAATAAAACACTTAATGTGTTATCATGTAACACAGATTCATTTCAAGCCTTTGATTTTTTAACTGAAGAATATGAAGATTGTATCAGAGATAATATTCAACCACCTTTATTCGAAGAGCAAACCTTTGAATTGGTTTCTACTTCACATTTACCAAACAATGATATTTTTCCAGAAAATCCTTACTATAAGCAAATGACAATAGCTGGGGTTCTTTTTGACGACCTACAACAACAAAAAGATAGAAGAAGATTACATAATATCAAATCCCAGGAAGAGCTTGAAATTTATAATCCATTCAAAGCATGGAATTCGGTGAATAAACCTGAATACAATTTTGACTCGAAGAAAGCGTCAAGTTCAAAAGGTCCAGGGACAGTTCAAGTTCATGGTCGTCATTTTTTCACTGAAGAAGAAACACATGAATTCTTAAGTCATTTTGTGGGATCTGTTGCTGTATTTGAGTCACATAGAAACCTAAAGTCTTCTACTTTAATTTCAGGTGTTACAAAAGTTTTTGATAATTCTCAAAGTACACATGATAATGATCCCCTAGATATTCCATAAGACTTTGTACCCAGAATAATTTTGATAAATACTAGTACGTACTAATGGTACTGGTATATTAGCTCAAAAGCTTTAGCTATATACTCTTATATTATATTATAAATATATAAGATATATATTAATGGTACAATAAATTTGAACTTTAATATTAGTTTCAATAATATATGATATGCAGTGCATTAAAAGCGACCGTATAGTAGACATTCTTTGTACTGTACCTTGTACTAAATATAGTAAATTAGATGAGTTTACGGCGGTTAAATGTTTAATTTTTCCGGGATCTGGAAATGTATTGTTGTTTTTGTGTACATGACTTAATTCATAACTTAATTATGAAGGGCTAAATTTCCAGGGCCACTAGTAATTCAAAAGATAACAAAGTAGTTATATTCATTAAATATACAATTAGTACTTAATCTTCTACACTCGTTAACCTCTAATTTTATATATATTTAGACTGGTCTTAAATTAGTATCTACAATATGTCATATATCAAAGAGAATATTAAAAGATTTGTTAGCAAATATTTTATTAGTAGACCACAAGGTGAACAGGAGAGAACAGATAATTCTGATGGTACTACTTCAGAAGATGGTACAGCTTCTAGTGATTATGAGGACGCAAGATCCTATCGAACATTAACCAAATTTAGAAGCTTAATATCCAGATCAAGAGGGCAACCACAACATATCGAGACTAGTCAAGCAGCTGAAGTGGGATCAGATGTTATTCAAAATGTTGATGAAGTTACATTTAATGCCATTAGTTATTCAAAATGATGTGGAAGTTGAGGAGCCATTGGCATTTAATGCTAATCCATTAGTTATTCAAAATGATGTGGAAGTTGAGGAGCCATTGGCATTTGATGTGAATCCATTAGTTATTCAAAATGATGATGAAGTCGAGGAGCCATTGGCATTTGATGTGAATCCTGGTGCTATTCAAAATGATGTGGAAGTTGAGGAGCCATTGGCATTTAATGTGAATCCATTAGTTGTTCAGCATGTTGATGAAATATTACCACCAGAAAATCATCCTTTAGTTGCACCACCAGTTATTGAAAGATTGCCACCAAATGGTAATGATTCTCCACTCTCTAGAGAAGAGAGAATGGCAGAGAAAATATTTAAAGACCATAAAGATTATTTTGAGAACGAAATCAAGAAAACCCTCAACTCCAGAAGAAATTTTTGCAAAAGTAAGAAGAAAATTGAATCAGATAAAACACAATTATATGAACGTTTATCAAAAGCAAAACTTCATCTCTACGAAGAAGATTTCGTTACTATTGACCGTGAAGCAACACGCTATTCACTTAAAGATGATAAAATCAAAGCTTTGTATGAAACTTTAAGCAACAATACTTAATTGTATATTGGATCATTTTAAAGTAGTAGTTTATTAATATATGTGTATCGCTAGTAAATAGTAATTGTAGTATTTTGATGATGTGTATAAAACTATCATGTTATACAATAAATGGATAAAAATGTACCAATCAAGCCATTGAAATCCTCACTCAGTAAAAATAATGAACTTCTGAATAATCATACTGATCTAATCTATCCTTTGGCTTGAAATGTAAAGAACTGATGAGCCTTAATAGTGAATACTGGTAATCAATTCATAAACAAGACAAGAGAAGGTGGCGAAAATCTTGACTCTAGGTGTTTGAGTTGAGTACATTCTACATAGTATACCATTTAATTCGATTATTGACAATAGTGTAAAAGAAGATGCCAGAGCCTAAACACCATTTGAAACCATGGTCTTTACAATGGCGGTATACTAACTAGGTCATCTATAAGCACTGTCTTTTACATTGATGATATGGTGGTGAACTACTGGGTCGTTGTTGTTGTTGCTGGGTTTGTGGAAATTCCCAGTTGTCACAAAAACTACATTACTCATTGATTCCTTTTGAAAGGTAATAATATTATAATCAAGTAAAAAACAAAATGATCAAACTGTTTGTTTGTTAGCTGGGGCTTATATCTTATGATCCATTGAAACCACCAAAATCAACATGAAGTTACCACTGCCGCAACGTGTCTATCGTGCACATATTGCCACAATGAATGAAGTACCAAAAATATTACAATTTCAAAAAGAATTAGCTGAAGCTGAATTACACAATTTACAAAAAGATTTTGAAATTTTATCTAAAAGATTTGAAGAAGATATTCATTTTAAAATTAATCAAATTTATGTTAGTATTAATGCAACTGAAGGTGATTTTGAAAAAATTTATGCTATTAGATTAATGATTTATAATGAATATTGTACAATAGATGATTCAATTAGCAATTTAGGCTTAAGAACTCATTTATTTGTTGCTATTATCAATGCTATATATTTGATTGTGTTGATTATCTGTAATTGGGTTTCAATACCAGATTGGTCTGGAATTACAAAAAATGAACAAGATATGTTTCAATTCATTATTGATAAATCAAGGGATGGTGAAGATACAATAACCCCATTGAATCAAAAATTGTTAATTAAAATCATACCTAATACTGTTAATGATCAGAATCTTTATGCAATGGCTAAATTGAGAACCTTTACATGTTTAAGTCTTTCTTGGTATACATTTTTCTTCACATTATCATACTTCATTCCAGGTCGTAAAGACTGGGTCTTGTTCAATTTTAAACTTTTCCATTTTAGATTACAAAAAAGATCCATAATTTATTTAATCTTAATTTTGTCAAGTATTACATTTGGTATTACAACTAGTCAATTAGTTGATCAATTGTATTTTAAATTGATTAAAGGTATGGTACCAGCTGTTTCTGAAAGAGTTGTTAGACTGATGAGACCAAAGTAGATTCAATGGCAAATAGATGTTTAGCTCATATACTTATAATTATGTATAATATTGATGAAGATGGAATTATTTAATTAAATTTTTTGGTTTACTATGTAGTTTCGGATTTCGGATTAAGTTCGTTAGGGAAACTCGGATGAACTCACACGTCTTTAAATTCAGCAACAATACTTGTTTTGAATAGTAATATAAATACTCTCCAACACACACTCAGATTCTATTATTATACTGAATACTTTGGTATTTGTTATCATCATCATCACAATGTCTAATCAAACTTATTATAAAGATGGTTATGATTCCACAATTTCAAATTCACATGCTTGGAGAACAGCTGAAAATTCATGTGGTTATATGTTATCATATTTAAAACCAACTGATAGAATATTGGACGTTGGTTGTGGTCCTGGTACTATAACTTATGATTTAGCCAAATATATCCCACATGGTGAAATAATTGGTATTGAACCTACAAGGGAATTAATTGAAGAAGCAATTAACAACAAGTCATTAGATCATGAAGTACAAAGAGGGAATGTTAAATTTCAAGAAGCTTCAGCTTTCCAATTACCTTTCCAAGATGAAACTTTTGATATTGTACATGCTCATCAAGTTATTATTCACTTATCAGAACCTTTAAAAGCTTTAAAAGAAATGAGGAGAGTATTGAAAAAAGGCGGCCATTTATGCTTTAGAGATTCTGAAATAAGATCTGCATTGATTTATCCTGAAGAATATGAAGATCCAATATCATATTATTTTGAAAAGATAAAATCAGAATTTACATCAACTATAGCTGCATCAAGAGCAAAACACTTAACAATAAAAGCTGGGTTCATACCTGAAAATATTATTAATACCACATCTACTTGGTGTATATCAAATAAAAATGATAGATTATGGTTTTCTGAACTTTATTTGAAAAGATTAACTAAGATAAAATTCCAACCAGATGATAAATATGATCAAGTTCAGCTAGAGACCGCATGGAAACAATGGGCTAATGATGATTATAGTTGGTTTGTTATGTTACACGGTGAAATTGTTGCCAAAAAAGAACTAGAGTCATAAGTATATATAGAGCATTTATAACTTACGTATAATGTTGACGATTTTATGATCACTTTTATCCTTTTCATCTTCACCAATTGTACCTTCCCAACCATTTTCTTTTAAATATTGATTAAATTCAACATCTAAGAAATCTAAATTTTTATCACCATAATCTGGACACCCCCACCAACAAACAATTGCACCCAAGATACTTAATCCACCTGAAAGAATAAATGTATATCTTTTACCATGTAATTGTTGTAAAGGTGTAAACACTTCAGTACCAACAGCAGCGCCTGCTTTCCCAATAGCAGCTGAAATACCATATATAGTACCTCTAACAGCAGTTGGATATGATTCTGAACTAACAACAGATTGTAAAGAAGCTGGACCAAAATTAACAACCATATTTAACAATGCATAAAATACAATTAATAATGCAGGAATTTCACTAAATTTTTCAAAAGCTCCACCAACAATAAAACTTAAAACTGCATATCCTAAATAACCAGATATCAAAACTTGTCTTCTTGTGAAGAATTGAACACCAATACAACTTAACAATACACCAAATATGGAAAATGAAGATAAAAATAATTGCCATTCACCTGTTTTTTTCAATGAAGCATTTGGAATTGCAACTTGTAAAATTGAAGTACTAAAAATATTATTTGGATAAACAATCATATCCATAATAAACCACATTGAAGCAGTTGCAACAAATTCTTTCCAATATTTTTTCCAAATTAATAAATATGGAACTTTTTTCTTTAATGCATTTGCCTTATATGATGAAGCATGTTCTAATTTCCAACGGAAATAAAAAATTGATAATGGAATGAATCCACCAACAGCAAAACAAGTTCTCCAAATACCATTTAAATTTTCAGGACCCCAAATTTCATGAACAATAAGAAAAACAATTGTAGCAATTGGTACACCTGTTGCAATGAAGAAATTAGTTGTTAAGATATATGGCGCAGTTCTTTTTTTAGCACTCATTTTTTCATTTGCAGTTTCAATACCAGCACTAGCAGCAGCTGGATAATCACCACCAATACCAACACCAAGAACACCTCTACCAATAATTAACATCCAAAACAATTTTTCCTCTGTTGATCCATTTGCACAAGCACAAATAATAACACCAACAATAATGAAAACAGTTGTATAAGTAAAAGTTTGCTTTCTACCGATAAGATCAGTTGTGAAACCAAAAAAGATTTGACCAATGATATTTGCAACTAAAATAGAATTCGAAACCATTGTTTTATATCTTGTATTATAACCTTTAAATTGTGCAGCTAATATGGCATTACCCATAGTCATAACACCTTGTTGATAACCATCACTTAAAAACCCACAACCACATGTTAAGATACCACCCATTCGTTTGATGAATGATTCTTTTGGTAGTGATTGATCTTCAATACTGTTTTCACTTGATGTATAAGTAGGTTGTATCTCTTCAGTTCCAATCTGAGTATTGATTTTTTCCTTTGATTCTGACATGGTTTTTGATAAAGTATGTTATAGAATCGATTGAACTGCAAATTGAAACTGTGATTGACAAAGACATATCAGTGCTTTATATAGTGCAAGAAAAGGAGTGGGTATTCATGATTATAGTGCAATCTTTATCTCAGCTTCAGCCTTTCATATCATTAGTTTAAACCCTTTTTCCCCAACAACGTGTTTAAGTGAATTCAACATAAAGCTCAATGATCCTACCAAACCAGCTTGAGTTTTCAACCAAGAAATTCGATCCATAATATTTCTGTTCAATTACCTTCATAAACCA
The DNA here is from genome assembly GCF_000313485.1 of Hansenula ciferrii. NCBI lineage: Eukaryota > Fungi > Ascomycota > Saccharomycetes > Phaffomycetales > Wickerhamomycetaceae > Hansenula > Hansenula ciferrii. The sequence continues at coordinate 123,569 of NW_011887686.1, forward strand.
CGTTCGGATCGGCTCATGTCTCTACTGTTACAGTGGTTTTAGGATTTGAAAGATGGAAAAGGTCAAAGTTGTGAAATTTTTCACTATCTTTTCACAGAATCGTGTCAATAAGAATTCTTGTTAAAAAAAACCAAACAACGTGCTCCATAATAATACATAGAACAAAGAGTCAAAGTACCAATTAATTCTTTAAAGTCAAGAAAAGATGCAAGAAGATAAATGGGGATAAGACGGCTCTAAAGTATTTGAGAAAAAGTTTTATCTTTATGCTTACAGTAAATATGGATTGTTGCGGACGTTTCTCGTTTTAACGGATTCTTAATTGTTTTAAATTATCAACGTGCTTTAATCATTGTCGGATATCTCTAGAATAGGCATAGAGATGTTCTGGTAATCGTCTGACACTTCATTGGTGGACAGTATCACAGTTGTAAGTCCAATCTGATTATTTGGAGATGGTTGGTATTAAAAGCTATTCAATTCATTATGGTCTTTCTCTCAATTTGTTTTCAAATGGTCAAAGATGCTGTTCAGTTCTATCATAATTGGTATTGTCTCATACCTGTACTATTTCAAGAATCTGCTGTCTTCCAAAGTAGTTACCAATTTAAATTTTGATCTATTATCTAGACAATTATATGCTTTACCAGAAGATGATGTTAATCAAAAAGTTTCCACAAATGATTTCTTCAAAAGTTCATTTAATAATATTTCATTTCTTCATGGTATAGCATCTGGTGATCCAACATTAGACTCTATTATATTTTGGACAAGAATTACACCAAATGATCAAGTTGATCCTAATCAATTAATACCAATACATTTCAAATTAAGTTCTGATGAAAATTTCACTGATATATTACAAGATGTTCAAACATTTACAAATTCTTTGATTGATTATACCATTAAATTAGATATAACAGGTTTAAACCCAAATCAAACATATTATTACAAATTTTATAATGATTTAATTTCATCAGATATTGGACAAACAAAGACATTACCATATCCAGATCAAGAAGATGATGTTAAATTAGCTGTTTATTCGTGTGCAAACTATGCTGGTGGGTTTTATCATGCTTATAAGTTCCCAGTTTTAAAGAATTCAGTGGATTATGTTATTCATTTAGGTGATTATATTTATGAATTTGCTAATGGTGTTTATACAAATGGTACAAAATTAGGAAGAGATCATATTCCTGAACATGAATGTGAAACTTTAGAAGATTATAGATTACGTTATGCATTGTATAGATCTGATAAAGATCTTCAAAATTCACATGCTAAATTCCCTTGGATCTTGGTTTGGGATGATCATGAAGTTGCTGATAATTCATGGTTAAGAGGATCTGTTGCAACAAGTGGTTATGATTTTTTGAAAAGACGTGATGAAGCTACACAAGCTTATTTTGAATGGTTACCAATTAGACCTCAAAAAAATTTATCTAAAATTTGGAGAAATTTTAAATTTGGTAAAGTTTTCCAAATTAATATGTTAGATACAAGACATTATTCTCGTGATATAACAGATTATTATCATAATCAAGAGTTTATTAAGAATCTGGTTGAATACGAGGATCGTACAATGTTAGGTTATGATCAAGAAGAATGGTTAAATAGAAGGTTATTGGATAATGATACAACCTGGAATTTAATTGCAAGTCAATGTGTTGTTCGTGATATTGATTTTTCTTTACCAGAAACAGGTGGGTTAGGTTTCCCTTTTGAAGAATTTAATCAAGATGCATGGGATGGTTATATTGCTAATAGAAATCGTTTATTGAATTTCATTAAACAAAATGAATTGAAAAATAATGTTATATTAAGTGGTGATTTCCATATTGCAATTACAAGTGAATTAAGTCTTCCACATGAAATTTATAATGTTGAAACAGGTGAAGGTACAATTATTGTTGAATTTACCACAAGTGCAGTTAGTTCACCAACTACATTCCCAAAACATTTCAATGAATCACAAAGTTTAATAATGTCTAAAGAATTAGTTGAAAATAATGATTTAATTTGGAATGATGGATATTGGAGAGGTTATATGGAATTAAATATAAATATGAATAATGTAACAACAGATTACTATGGTGTTGATATTAAAGATGTTAACTTTAATAATGAATTACATTTAGCGCATTTTGTTGTTCCAAAAGATCAATCATTTATTGATAGAGAAAGCATGTATGTTAATAGTGGTGCTATGAATCAAAAAATAATATAGAAAAAAGGGACAATGAAGCCCGGATGAATCTTTTTTAGTATATATATCCCTAATTACCAATCAATAGCGAGTATAGAGCATAGAAACTCATATTAAAACCGGTATTGTATTATTCTGTTGTACTACATAGTATGTAGTATTTGGCTGACTCAGCGCTTTGTCAGCCGTGGCCCGGACTTGAATTTCAAATCAAATACAAAGATGCAACGGTTCTCTTTACCAATGTTAATCATTTACAAGTATAATTCATTTATTTTCTTTCAAAGTTTCAGTATTCTATCTACACGCACAAGATGATGTCAAGTATTTTAAGAAAGCAGAGTCAAAGACCTAAAAAATTTCACTGTGATTTTCAAGGGTGTACCAAATCATATACAAGACCTTGTTTATTAGAACAACATATAAGAACACATTCAAATGAACGACCTTTCAAATGTCCTGAATGCCCAAAGAGTTTCTTCAGAGATTCACATTTAAAAGTTCATACATGGACTCATTCAGATGAAAAACCTTTGAAATGTTCAACTTGCTCAAAAGGGTTCGTCACAAGTCAACAATTGTCCCGTCATATGAAGAAACACCTTAAACAGGAAGGTCAATCAACTGATAAAGCAATAGATCAATCAACAGATGACTCTTCTGATCAAAATAGCTCATCCGCTATAACCTCACCGTTGAATAACAATAATAACACCAATGATAAGAATAAAACACCCATAACGTATCAATGTCCTTATGAATGTGAAGAATCATTCCATCAAGAAAAATTATTAAGTGAACATATGCTTTCAGAACATGTTATGAATGATATTATTGATGAAAAGTCACACAAATTACATAATGAAGTTCCAACTACACAAATTGCCCCAAGTCCATTAGATATCCCAGATATTAAAGATGTACTTACACCAGAAATGTATGAACAATTAACTAAAGATGCTTCAAATGTTAAAAAAATTGAGGATTTTAATCAATGGGATAATCATTCATGTAAAGAACCTATTTGTGATGGATATCCATCTTTTGAATCATATCAAGATTTAATTTTCCATTATGATCATTTCCATAGATTTATTCCAGAATCATTATATGAAATTTTAGAATTTGATGAAGAATCTACAACTTCATCAAACTCAAATTCAAATTCATCATCAGATCCAAATTCAAATCCAAGTTCTAATGATTTTCAATTATCACCTCATCAATTAAATATACCCGATTCTTTACAATTCCCACAAATTATAGAAAAATCGGATCTAAATGGGACAAATTCACAAAATTTCCAACATAATCTCCAACAATTTGATAATAAAATTGATTTAAATAGCCTTTGACCTTTACGGGAAAATGAAGTACGGGAAAATGAAGTTTTAGTTTTTGATTATCAATATTTCTCATAAAGATTGCTATGTAGATCAATATCCCCGAATTTTTTTAGTTCCCGGTAACCTTGAAAAATGTTGAACAAGTATTAATTTAGTATTTCTAAGCCAAAAGTAGATGAAAGCTCAACTGCAGATCTCTATTATGATCATTTAAAATGAATCTATTTACACCCCACAATTAAAAGAGAATATAATTACAAAGCTGTTTATTTCATGATGGTGTTATATAAATATCAATAGAATGGCATAATTATGTCCCATAAATATAATCATGGTCTGAGTTTGGTTGTCTTTTGAGATCATAGTATAATATGTCTTTCCAATTGTTGATAATCATTTGTTCATTAGTTCATCTTATCAGTGCAGCTCCTCTTTATCAAAGAGATGTGATTGATACCCCTGTTGTTACTATTCAAAATGGTTCTTTAAAAGGATTATATTTGGATACTTTTAATCAAGACGCTTATTTAGGTGTCCCCTTTGCACAACCACCATTAAATTCACTTAGATTTGTTAATCCACAATCATTGAATACCACTTGGGAAAATGTTCAAGAATTTCAAACTTATGGACCTTCATGTATGTCATCTGGTGGTACACATTCAACTAAATTACCTCAATCTGAAGATTGTTTAAAATTAAATATTGTTAAACCAAGAGGTTATGAAAATGAAAATTTACCTGTTGCAATTTGGATTCATGGAGGTTCTTTCTTAGAAGGTTCATCTACAAGACCTAGTTATAATTTAAGTTATATTGTCGAAAATTCAGTTGAAATTGGTAAACCTTTCATTGGTGTTTCAATAAATTATCGATTAACTGGATTTGGATTTCTTAGATCAAGAGAAGTTGAATTTAAAGGTTATACAAATGTTGGTATTCGTGATCAAATTAAGGCTATTGAATGGATTCATGAAAATATTGAACATTTTGGTGGTGATCCAAATCATTTAGTTATTTGGGGTGAATCTGCTGGTGGTTATTCTGTGGGTAAATTATTAAATTCACAAAAATTAGGTGATTATATTAAAGGTGGTATAACGGAAAGTGGTACAAGTATGTTTGCAGATTATTTTTCTGATACTTTAATTACAACTGAAGATGATTATTCAAAACTTGTTGATTATTTTAATTGTTCTGAAGCTACAAGTTCATTTGAATGTTTACAACATGTTGATGCTAATGAATTGAATCATGTTTTTAATGAAACAAATGAAATTATCAAAGGAGGATTCCATGCAACTTATGTTGATGGTGATATAATTCCAAAATCAAGTTTTATATCTATTCAAGGTGGTGAATATCAAAAAGTTCCATTATTAATTGGAACAAATACAGATGAAGGTGTTGATTTTATTGATACCACATTGAATACAACTGAAGAATTTAAAAAATCCCTTTTAAAAGATTTCCCTTACCTGACAAATAGTTCAATTGAAAAATTAAATGAGTTATATCAAATTGATGATCCATTAGTCTCATCTCCTCTAGATCCAACTTATAATACAACACCAATTGAATATCCAAATTCATGGGGTCAACAAGCACCAAGAGCAGCTGTTTTATGGGGTGATTTATTATTTGTTGCAGGTGCAAGAACAACAGCACAAGTTTCCTCTTTAAGAGATGATGTACCAGTTTATAAATATAGACATAATATTCCGAATAATGATACTTATGATAAGCCTTATATTGGAGCAAGACATTTCAGAGAACTTGTTTATGTTTTCGATAATGATGATGAACCACATGATGTAACTTTAGGTGAACAATTTCTTGATGATCCAAGAATTCCAAATATCTCTAAAACAATATCAAAACTTTGGTGTTCTTTCATTACAGATTTGAATCCAAATTTACCAAGTGATCAACAAGATGTTAAAATTCCAAATTGGCCTCAGTATAAAGATGGTGAACAAAATTTAGTATTTGATATTGAAGGATTCCATTTAGAAAAAGATGATTGGAGATCAGAACAATTGAAATTTATTGAGTCTATTGAAGTTGAACAACTGGAAATGAAAAAATGAAACATGTATATTTGAAAATATATTTATTAATCAAAGTTTAGATTTAATAACGTTTATGAGTTCTATTTTATAATTTTTCTCTTTAGAATTTTTCAATCTATCTAATGTAGCCACATAATTTTCTGGTATTTGGTCTAGCTCTAAAACAGAGTTACCAGTAATAATACTATCTGCAATTGCTTTACCCGATAAATAAACTCTAGGCATACCATGTCCAGAAAATCCAGCAACAATATATGCATTTGGCTGGTTAATAAACCCCAAATCTCCAACAAAAGGGAATCCATTGGAAGTATAACCCATAATTCCAGACCAAGTTATATCAGATTTGGAATTTTTCCAAGTGGTGAATGTTCTAGGAGCATAGTTTTGAAAATATTCTTTGGCTTTTGAGGTATAATATGAATCATCAGGATTATCATAAACTTCTGAATAATCACCAGTTCCATCAATCATTGAAACACTACCACCACCAACAATAATTCCACCATCTGCACGATTAATCAAATATTCACTATATAACCCAGATTTGTGAAATATACCATAAGTATTTGGTAATTGTGGTATTGGTTTATCCAAAGATTTAATATGGGTAACAACACCTTTAACTGGTGTTATTGCATCTTTAAATTCTGGTAACAATGCTTTTGTGTATGCGTTAGTAGCAAAAACAACCTTTTTAGCAAACAAGGATCCCTTTTCTGTAACTATTTTATACTTATTACCAACTAATGAGACCTCTATTACCGTTGTATTTGTGTAAAGCTTCAGACCTACTGATACTGATTTCTTTAATAATGAAGTTACCAGCTTCCAAGGCCATAAATGAGCAGCTGGATATGTGATACCACGTTTAACATTTGAAACTTTTGACAATGTTGAGACAGAATCACCTTCAAGAACCTGAATACTATCTTTTATTTCTTGTTTAACATAAGGATTGGATTCTAGCTTAGCAAGAGATTCAACATCATTCTCAAATCTTGTTGATTCTTTATAGACATCAAATGCTCTTGTTAGCACAAAATCACAATCAATACCTTCTTTTTCCACTAAATCTTTGATTGTGTATAAATGATCCACTTCTGAGTTGACAATATCAGCAGCTATTCTCGAACCAAAACTCTCTTCGTATTGAGAATACTCTCTATGGCCATATGGTTTCAAATGTCCACCATTTCTACCCGTGGCACCAGAACATGTTGTTCTGGCTTCCAATAATGTAACATCTAAACTTGGATCTTGTTTCAATAGATTATAAACTGTTGAAGCACCAGCATATCCAGAGCCAATAATTAAAATATCTGTTTCCTTGGGTAATCTAGGTGAATGTTGATATTTGGAAAAGGGGTCTTGATCTTCAAGGCTTAACCAAAATGATTTTGTATAATTTGAAGAAGGTAAGTAGGACTTTGACTGCACCATGCTTTTTGACAAATTGTTCTATATTATTTCACTCTATTTGAAGAATAACGATGCTTAGTACCAGATTGGAGTGTATTTATATCTATAGCTTCAAATGATCCATATGATAAATTTGATACTTTAATCGAGTTATCATTATACTAAATGATTCCAATTTCCGATAAGGGGCGAATTCTAGATTCGGAAATTTAGCCTAAATGGACTTAAGAGCGACGATCATATACTACTTAATTTAGAAATCCATATTAGATCTTAAATTAATCAAATTAATTAATATTATTATACATTAAAGATTATTATATATAACCAGAAGATCAGCCAGAATTGAATTAGTCAAAAATTATTATAAAAAAAAAGTAGATATATAAGTTAAAGATAGTTGAGAAACCTAACAAATATCACTGCAAGTATTGGTTGAAATGAAGAAGTTTTGATTCTTGTTGAAACTTCATGAGGATAAGCACATCAAGACAATTGATGGATCATGGTAAATGACCACGTTCAGGACCGAAATAACCTCTATCAGTCAATGTGATATCATATAAACTTTGTTGACCTTCACCACCTTCAATACCCCAGGCTGTAACATTGTTTCCCCACCAATCAACATATTTAGGATGGTATTGAACTGCAAAGAAGATAATAACAGCTGAGAAAGCAACACCAGCATCTAAAGCAGCAGATAACACATAATTATATTTCTCAAACCAAGCAATATATCTTCTTTTAATGTAATGACTGAAGAAAAATGCAAAATACATTCCTGTAATAATGTATGAGAAATTATATGGGGCCCAGTTTAAGAAACCAGTAATGAAAACTGAAGGTTCAAAATTGTTTGGTAAAAACTTTGGTGCAAATTTTCTAATAGCAATAAATAATAATGCAACCAAGAATCCAATTAAGAATGCATACTTCATTGTTGGATAAAGACCATCAAAGACTTTTTTAGGACCAATAACACCCCATAAAACACTTGAAGCATAAAATGTACGTTCACTAGCACAAGTAAATTTTTGAGGTTGTTTTGGATCACACATACCTTCAATATTTGACATTGACCAATTAACAACACCTAAAAACACAAATGCTTGAATAATTGTTCCAATCAATTGACCTCTAAATACTGATCTGATTGGAATTCTTGTATAATGTGCAGTTTTCTGACAAGAAATGAAGTTATCAGCTTGACCATCAATATTATAACCAAGAGCTTTTAAAGTCATCATAGCAACACCATTACCTGGTAATGCATAACCAACAATCAATTCAACAAGAACATTCAAACCCATTTGTTGACCGGTAACTGAAAGTAAAATACATAATGGAATCAAAAAGACAAAATTAATACCAACAGTAAAGAAAATACCCCAAACTGGTGTTTTTGTATCTGGATAAACTTTAACACAAAGAATAGCTAACACTAATGAAATGACCAAAATTGCCCAATAATATGAATCTGGAATTTCTTTATATTTTGCCATCATTTTAGAATGTGGATCTTCAAATTTAGCCAAAGTTGAAGCTGCAAGACCCTTTGAATGATCTTTTTCATCATTATTTTTTTTTTTGAAAAATTCACCATTTTTTATTGATTGAATAGATTCTTTAGCATTTTCATACATCAAGATCAAAGCAAATTGAATTGTTTTCCATTCTTTAACTGTATTGTATAGGAAAGCAAATGGATAAAACATGAAGAATGCACTATAAAGAACAATATTTGCAGCTGTATAGAATGGTGGTGAATAATTTTGATATTTTTCATTATCTAATAATCCATTAGTTAAAACTTTTTCAACTTTGAATGAAGTACCTTCATTTGTGAAAATACCATTTGAATTAATAGGTAAATAACCTGTCCATTTATAATTTGAATAATAAATACCAACAATAACGAAAAATGAAACCACCATACCACCAAATACATTAACACTCACATAGAATGGTAAGACTAAAGGTGAAATTAAACTAGTAATGATATTCCAATCAAATGTTGCAACTGGATTCAACCCCAATCCACTATTAAACCCAGTGATCATTGATAAATCGAAATTATAAGGTTTAATCCATGTAATCCAACTAAAAGTTGATAGAGCTTGAAATAAATAGTTTGGAATCCAGAAATATAAAAACATTGAGCCAAAAGCTGTCCAGAAGAAATTAAATTTGGAAATTTTCCATCCATTGATATTTTCCTTTCTTTCAGGTTTTAATAATGCACGATTCAATGCAATTGAAGGTAAAATAGTTGGCCACATTGATCTAACGGGGTAAACAACAAACTTTCTTAGGATACCAGCAAATGAAAATCCCATTAGTTGAGTTGACATAACTAAAAGAAATTGGAAACCAAAAGTTAACCAGTTTTGATGATAAAATTTAACTTGAGTAACAATATTATATGAGACATAAACATTTGCAGAAGCGACACTTGTCATTAAAGAGGCAAACATTTGTTCTTTAAAAGAATAAGGACCAGGATTTGTTTGTAATTTCTTACCGAAAAAATTGATTGTAACATTTGGAATAACATATTCCCATAATTTACCAGATGCATATAATAAAATGGAAATGACACTGTTGGTTAAGGAAATTGAAGGAAATCTGTGAGCGAAAAATTCCTTGATACCACTTTGAATAATTAACCAGATAATAGCTAATGTCCATGATCTAATAGTTTCAATTGGTTCATTTAGATCATTAACCAAATCAGTAACAGCTCTAACTTCTGGATAAGGAGAATGATAATGGATCAAGACAGCTAATAATTTAGCTTCAAAATTAATTTGAGAATTTTCATCAATATTAATTTTATTATTAATAACAGATTCAATAAAATTCCAATCATGAATTGGGAAATTTGCATCACCTTGATGATCTTCATAAGTTTTAGCATAAATGTTTAAAACTTTTTCATTAGTGATATTAATGACTTTATCCAAAAAGAATTTCAAATCAAAAGTTAAATCATCCTTATTATCATGATTTATATCATTACCATGACCAGTTTTGGTTAATAAATGTTGAACAGATTCATCACTAAGTCTTTCGAAAAATTCAACAATTCTTTCATCATCAAATTGATTTTGATTTTTATTTAAATCAGATTCACTAAGTGAAATCTCATCATGAGAATCCACTCTAGTTAATACAGCACCTTTATTGATATCATATTCTTTCTCATGTTTCTCATTATCAAATTTGGCACTCATATTGGGAGAAATTATTTGATAATATGGATTTTAAAAGAGCAAATTGTCATTGGGAATAGACTTTGAAGGATATTCTTCCAATTATATATGTGATTCAAAGATCTAACCCAAGTTTACCGATAAATCACTAGTTAAACTGGGGCTTCCATGTTGTAACATGTCAATACCAAGCAATAACCAAGCAAATGTTAAGCAAAATTTAAGCAAAATCCAAGAAGCAGCTAAGAAAAGCACTAAGATATTCCACCAGGCGTCTCAAACTGTTGTAAATCTGCCTATCATAAGCTTATCTTACCTTTCAAACGAGCAGAACAATGTAAATTTCCAAGTATTTCCAACATTAAATTGCACAATCTTCAAAATAGAGTTGACCGAACTAGCATATACTCATGTACTTGCCCACTTGAAGCAGCCAATTTGATCTCACCATTTTCTAAAAACTTCTAAAGTCAAAACATTCAAACCACAATTACACATCAACATTTGCCTATCAAAGAAATCAAATCATTTGAATCCACAGTAAACAAATGTCAAACAAATCAATTTTAATTGCACGCGCGAACAAGGAAAAGTAAAAGTCCGTTTTAAGGGTCCCATCAAATTTTAAGGGTCCCATCAAATTTTAAGCTTACAATTTACGTCTCATTTAAAGCCGGCCTTATCTTTAACTTTACCGAGTTTTTGAGCTCATGCCGATTTTGCGTATATCCTGGTAAAATTTAATATCAGACGTACGGGCTCTGATTAATACGATTAATAATTGGTTGAACTTCGACTAGGATGTTCTGAGAGATATCCTGTATCTAGGATCGGGTTTGGTTTCGTATTTGACCCTAAACACACAAACTGATAAGACTGAAATGTAAGAGTGGAT